>NC_056742.1:107972752-108015252 GCF_019279795.1 Protopterus annectens | reverse complement strand
AGACTTATTATAGTAGAATTGTGGCCAGTTAGGTTATGTTAAAAGCATGGGTGGAAGCTATTGTTAAGACAAAGTGTGAAAAAACAAGAAAAAAGTAATCTCTATGGTTGGTACGGGGCCAGAATGAAGGATAAACAGGGGATGGTACTGGGGAAGTGCAGGGGAGAACTACTGTACAACAGGACGGGCCCTCAGAGTCCTTTGTCTAGGTGTCCATTTCACCTAAAACTGGCCTTGTTGATTGCAATCAGACATGTGAGGTCATATCATCAGTAAAGTGGCTATAGTGAAAGGGAGGATATTGAGGCAGTTTGTGGATGAGAATGAATGACTGCATCTGTTATTTGATCACAGATAATGGTCATCGGTCTGCTTCTCACAACCTGCCCTTGGTTTGAAGTCACAAGCTGCCAATGATATGGACAATTTCGGATACTAGCCTATCAGCATGTTTTGGGGGAAATGGGTGGAAACCGGAGTAGCAGGACAAATCCCATTTAGGCATAGGAAGAACATGCATATGTGTACTCCACACACAGGGCTTGGCCTCTGGAGCAGTGAGGTAGAGATGTTATGAATCAGCCATTGTGCTGCTCATACTGTAAGATATCCTATACAGTTCCCCTACTAGGAGGCATACCTTTCAAACGTACTTCATTTAGAGGAATACATCACATCTTGTCATTCCATGTCTCACATTAAAATGGGTTATAATGTATAGTAACTATCATGATTTTAAACAAAAACATGCAAGGAATGATACTTGTTTATGCTGTTGCATTAACAAAATTTTGTAAATAAAACACATAGTTTTATCATGTTGTGAGCTTCCTAGCTGAAGTTGTCCACATGCTTGCTTTTTCTATATTTTGGGAGTAACAGTTCTTCAGTTTGGCGACTCTAGACTGCAGTCAGTGCCTAGAAAAGGGATAACAAGTGATGTTTTTGTTAGATAATTTTTGCTGGTACTCGTGACCACTTAGGCTTAGCCGCAGGCATCCCTGTTCACCTGCCCTTACTTCCAGTGCTCACAGCCTTTCCTCCTCAGTGCAGCAGAGCCCCCCCACCCCAGGATGTCAAAACACATTATACATTCAGCTAGGAAACAGAATAACTTTTATTCCTCACTAGCACTTCATCATCTGCTTTCACAGGGATTAAAAATTCAAGAACCCACAGTAACATCTTTAAATACTTCTTGCCAAATGCTTTATTATTAATCAAGTAATTGTAAAGTTACACTCTCTGCATACATCTTCATTTAATGTAACACATACAAAGTCATTTTAATCGAAATAATACACAGCAGTATAAAAATAAAGAATACTAAATTTTTCTGCATGCTGACATGTATGATACACATTTTTTTCACTGCATATTTTACAAAATATTCTGCCAAGGGATACCTAAATTCATCACTTTAGGAATAATGTATTCTTTGTTAATATTAAACATGCTTCTAATTAAATTAAGAGCATGATTTTGCCACCATAAATACTTCAATAATACTAATACATAATACATGCATACATAATACATAATACTTCAATAAATGAGCTGCTTCTGTTCTATCCCTGTTCCTTTGCCTTATGTCCCACCAACACTCTTCTATCCTACATTTAACCTGTCTTCTAGTATGACCAACAAATCATCTCAGGTTTTCACAGTTACAGCAAGTCCCATAAATCACCATACTACTACGAGATGTATAGTAGGTTGCAAACTTTAACCTTTCTGCAATGCTTCACTACATCTGTCACATTCTGAAGCTCACAAACATCTGCTACACTCAAACATGCCTTTCCTTAACTCTAATTGTTTTTGTTAAATAGTGCTACCAATGTGAAGCTGGTGCCTGGCTATGCCATCTTAGAAGTTTCTTGACACAATTTGATGTTGCTTGGCCTGCTTTTTAAGCCAGATAAGTACAGATATGTACCCCTCTGTGGAAACCTGTGTTGATTAATTATAGTTAGATAGTGTTTGCTGTGTTAATTTGGGGACATCAGCCTTGTGGTTGGGACAAAATAAAAGGCAGGTGTAGATAATATATATATATATATATATATATATATATATATATATATATATATATATAGTTGGCAAATTTCCATAAAGATTAGCACATCCACTGTGCTTTTTGTCTAGGTCCAGATTATGACATCCAAGGTTATTCTGTCTGTCAGGGATATATATGTAACACTATATAAAGTAGGAGGCACACCCTGCTGCACTACCTGGATTAAAAAAGATTTAAGGGATTTTTTCCAGTACACTTTGGTATTCTGCAGATTAGCTTTCTCATCCAACATCCCTTAAGAAAATGAAATGCAAAGAGATGGCAGACAGGGGCTTAGAAGACAGGGGTCAGGTGTCCAATGCTCCAGCTCAGTATCTGGCTGCCAATTCCACTGAGGCACTTTGCAGCCCCTAGACTGTGTATGCAGTTATCCACAGACCTCTGGCATTGCCACTTTGGGGGCTACCATGTCTGAGGGCACTGACACACCTGACCAGACAAAAGTTAGGGAAGGGGCTTCCCCCTGATGCCCGCACTAAGGCACCCATGGTGAAAGTTTGATTTGTTATCTCTGAAAGAGATAAAGGGAATCCAAATATCTTACTGAAAGAAGATGATAGGGTGTATGGAATTGGAAGTCCGACCTCTCCATTCAGAGACTAGGACTTGCAAAGAGGATATTCTTCACAAGAAGATGGAAAAGGTGAAGCACATTTCACATCTTCCCATTTCCTTACTATCATCCACACATTATACTTTGAGTGGGGCATCCTTCCCTACTTCCTTACTCCCCAGGCTCTCTTTTAATACTTGTTCATTCTGGTCCAGGCCTGTTGAAAACCACTCAGAACCTGCAGTCACATACTATTCAGTGTGTGGAGCTCCCTCTGCCAAAAAGAAAATGGTACCTTTTGATCTCCTGCTCGTGAAGATGACAAAAGGGAATGTAAAGGAAAAGACCTGCCTTATTCGTTGCAGCTGTGTCTTCTAAGTTACAATGCAGATAAATGAGGACACCGTCTATTCTCACTCATCCTTGTAGAAGATCTCATTTTGGGTAATACTTTCCAGGATAAAATATTTCTTCATAAGAGAAGGAAGGCAGGCAACTAAGGCCAAGAATATATACTTTAACCTGCAGAGTCCAAATGCTCCTAAACAATAGGCCATTCCTCTAGTTCTGGAGAATTTTCAGAAATTTGATAGGTTTTACAAGGTGCAAGACTTCCAAAATACTTGAACAGCAATCCTGTGGAGAATCCAGCAGTGATGTCCATGGATCCAGAAAAAAAAAATCTACAGTGGTTCCTTCCACCATTACACTCCCAACTGATAATGATAGTAAGGCTATTGATAGGTTTGGGAAGAACGTTTGTATGGCTGCTACCCTGTCCTTCATGGCTATTAATTGGCAGACACACAGGATTAAGCTCCAGATAGCCATCCATGACTGTCTAGGAGAGAGAACTGGGGAAGTGTCTGATGCTGACCCAATGGCTAACCTTTGGGAGCTTACTCAGATAATTGGTTAAGTGTCAAATTACTCAATCAAGTGTAGCTACAGTGCCAGAGATGCAGCACCTATGGTAGCAGCCACAGGGTCTGTGATTAGGAGGTATGCTTGCAAAAGGCTTCAATCCATGACAATGGATGTTAAAGCACAGCTCCTTAATGACCCTCTAGATAAGGAGTTGCTCTTTGGGAATCTTAGCAAGTGACGTTTGTTAAGAAAATGGAGGAAACAGGTAAAAATATTCAGTGTGTACAACATCTTTTCAACCCATCATTGCAATAGTGTGATAAAAACTGTTCATGTAAACCAGGTCCTTCTTTCACAGAATGGAATGAAAAGGAAAGGGAAAAGGGGATAAGTGAAGTGAGGAAATGTCAGGGAGAAAATAAGGGAAAGACTGGGAGACCCGAAGCGACTTCCACAAGTAGAGAGCACACACGACTGCATATATCTTCTGCCAACCCAGCCTGTCCTAAAGCACCTCCCCAGCCCAGCTGCAAAATCTTCTAGCAGGATTGCTGAAAGTCTGTCTCAGAGGTGTGCAACAGGTGGCCCTAGGGCCACAATGTGGCCCACCAAAGCATTTTATCATGCTCTTGGTATGTCCTATAACAAATTGCTTTGAATGGACAGGCATGTTGGGCATGGTAATGTGGCCCTCAGACCTTGCCAGTTATGGTAAGGTGTCACTGAACTTTATGGTAAGTGGCCCCTGTGGCAAAAAGCTTGGGCACCCCAGTCTATCTCAATGCCATCGAGAAAAGAATAGCATTGGGAAAAAATTGGTTTACTAGATCATTGCAGAAGGATACAGAGTACAGTGGAAGAGACTGACACTTATGTCTGGCATTCCCCATAAATAAAACAGAAACAGCATCTGGTATACCCCATTATCCTACATCTTCTGGCAGTGGCACAAAGTGTAATAGAACTGGTTTCATCCTCACGAAGGAGCAAAAGCTTCTACACCAGACTCTTCCTAGTTCCCAGAAAAGAATGTGATAATGTAATTTATGTAATGTTTGACATATAGGCACACCATTGTCATGAACAAATAGTAACCTAGAATACAGAGACATTATCAAATTCAATAACAGAGTATATTACCGTGACAGAATGGTGGTGCATTTGATGAGGGAGTAGCAATGAAAACAAAAGAAAAGAAAAAATAGGTTTAAGCAGCCAAGAAAGTGGTACATTGTATAACAATTATAAAAAAAAATCAGTATTACAGAAAAAACTACACATTTCAAAAGTGAACTGCATATACAAACAGCTGAACTTCTGGGAGATCAGAAAAACTTTCCAATGGGTCCCTTTAGAAGATCAGCTTTTCAGAAAGCCAAACTTCATATGGTTGAGATTGTATCATCGACTTTCCAAAACATCAACATTTATTTTATTTATTTATTTTACATTTGTTTACTGGGAAAGTGCGACTGGGTTTTAACCCATTTTCAGTGGAGGCCTGGGGAGAAAAGCTCCAAGACAATTCTTAACAAGTAACTTACATGGTGCAAGCTTCCCGGCAGCAGGACCAGAAGCTGAGAGGGAGAGGTTACAGATATGGCAGTTTTATTCAGCAGAATCAAAACAACAAAAAGACTGGCAGATGGAGAACTGGCAAGAGCAGCTTTCCAAAAAAGTGAACATGTTGCCAATACAAGGTACTGTCTCTAATTCTTTTAAAATAGTTTTTGTTTAAACAGCAAACATCTAAAAGTTTTGAGTAAAAGTTCGACTTTTGTGCCTTCTGAAAGGGTGGACTTAATTGGAATTATAAATGCTTTAAAAGACTACACCAGAAAGTTGAATTTAAAATGTTTTTTTTCATAATAGTAATAATGAAAAAGATGAGCTATTTAAAAAGCCAAGTTTATTCAGTCCAAGCTTAAGGCCAGAATTAGAGGTTTTTCATATGAAAATGATGTGAGGAATTTATTAAATACCAAGTCTAAAAACAGATGTAATGCGACTGTGACAGAAAGAGAAGCTTTATTAGAGTTAAAAAATAAAAGTTTATGTGTAACAAAAGTTGACAAAGGGAATGCTGTGGTGGTATTGGATATGAATTATTACTGTGGTGAGTGATGATAAGTTTTATAAGAAGGTGGCTTGGGCTGAAGTTATTAAATCATATAATATAATCGATGCATGTATCGAAGAGTGGTGGATGGAGGGATTGATTATGGAAGGCACGGCGGATTATTTTAGAATATGGTGACCGAAGTTAAGGAGATTTTTTGATCTGCCCAAAGTGCATAAATGTTTAGATAAGCCAACCTTTAGACCTATAGTGGCCAGCCAAGGTAGCAAGACAGAATCATTGGCCATTTATCCAGATAAGTGTTTGCAGAAACTGGTATGTTATAGTGGTTATTTTAGTAGAGATTCTTTTGAGTTTAAAAATGTCATTACAAAATTAGTGGTGGATGATTCTATAATACTGGTTACAGCAGGTGTTGTATCTTTATACACCATAATTTCCAATGTTGAGGGGCTTGAAATGGTAAATAGAGACATGCTTTCATCAAAAATTTTCACATGTGGAGAAGTTAGGCTGTTAACTGAAATTTTAGATGTTATTTTGAGTTATAATTTTTTTTTTACATTTGATACTGAAATATATAGGTAAGCAAAAGGAGTAACTATGGGAGCTGTAATGGCTCCCAGCTATGCAGATATCTTTATGACTGGCTGGGAAAGGGAATTTTATGTATAATTCTGAGCTTTTTAATGATGTTATATTTTATAAGCGTTTCATTGATGATTTATTTTTATTATGGAAAGGTAGTACGGAAAGATTAACTGAATTTCTAATGTATTTAAATAGTGTTTCTGGTTGTCTTAAATTCATGGTATAAATCAACAAATGAACTTCATTGTTAAAAACACAAAAAAATGGCTTTGCAGATAAGGAACCGAATTCAAACAAACTTGTAACTTTTTACTGTTTAATGCAAGCGCTTTCGCCAGAGACGATGCTCTGACTTCTTCAGACAACAAAATGCAAATAAAACAAACTTTATATAATAAACCAATTAACTAATTAGTTCAATTAAAACCCATTTAAAGTGACAATGGTATGTAAATTTGCCAAAAATTTAAGAGTAGGGATTTTAAAAAAGGAGTTACAGACTAATAGTTATCTATAGTAGTATGCACAAGAAAAGTCTTAAAAGGAATATAGTAAAAGGAAAATTTTTGAGATTAAGTGAGCTAATGGAGGACAGTTATTTCTTTAATATAGTATAGGAATTGATAGAAAAAAGATTTTGTAACAGGGGATACCCAAAAAATATAATACAAGAAATTAAAAATGTAAGGGAAGCTGGTATTTTAAATAATAATAGATCAGCTTCAGAGGAAAATAAATCTAAGGACTATGCGTTAGCAAGTGTATTATCAAACTGGAAGTATGGTTTACATGGAATTTAGAAAACATATCTCAGAACATAGTCTGATATGCAGTCTACATTCATATGTCAGAGCATAATGTGGCACCCAGATCATAATGAACATTAGAAAAACAAGTGTATAAATACACTAACTCATAGTGTTATACATATTACATTTTCTACTGATGACATTACATAGCCTACTAATGAAAACTGGGAATAGGTGTCAAAGAGGCAGTGTAGAGTGGAATGACTGGTGTTAAAGAGGAGGAAAGATGAAGTGAGTATAGATCATAGTGTGTGTGTTGTACCTTTAAAGCCACTATAGTTCCTGGGCATGTGCATATAAGTACTTAGCACGTGCAAGCAGAGTGCCATTCTGTGTAAGCAGTCCGAGTGAAAGTATGTATGTGTGTAGCAGTCAATTAGCTAGTTTAAGTTTTATGTTCCAGTCATCCATCCTGATGTGTTTGTGTGTAATAAACATCTTAAATGAACACCCAAGCTTTGTCATTTTATTTGAATACACAAGACAAGCAACATGGTGTCAGAATGGGATCGGAAGTCAAAACCAGGAGGCACACAGTCAATAATGGAGGAATATACAGGAGTGGCTCAGACGACTTGCAAATGACTCGTAAATAGGTCAGTAAATATTCCCAGGTAATTGAACTCCTTTAAATGATTTTTTACTCAAATTTGAAATGAAGCATTCAAGGCATTCAGAAGATTTACTAAATAAATGACATGTTTGAAACTGTGACATACTGATAAAGTGCTCACAATAATTACGAAAAAGTTTGAAACAATATCTGAATCATATAAAATGTTCGAAAAAAGGAAAACAACTGTATTGTTTTGCAAAGTACTACTTTTTCACATTAACTGAAACTATTCAAATTGTCCAAAGTATGCAAAGTGTTGGCAGTGTGTACAGTATTACAGTACAGTCTTTTCAAAGAGTACAGTCCATTCAAATAGTCTGTTGTGCAGTTGAATATAATTACCAGTAAATAGTGTGTGCATTTGAAACTTATTTGGCATGGCAGAGGGATTTTGCAGACCTCGTCTGCTTGTGTTTGATAATACTATTGCAGAAAATTGGAGAGTGTTTGAGCAAGAATATATTTTCATACAGGTGGCTTATTCTGATAAAGACACATTTACAAAAGGATTTATTCTGCTCAATTTAGCTAGTTCAGAAGTCACTGAGAGAGAAAACATTCATTTGCGTATGCACCTGCTAATTATGCAGAGAAGGGGGAAGACCACCATATTTTGGTACAGGCTGAAAGGCTGGAAGACCCCGAGTGCTTAAAATGTAAATTTAGAAAAATGTACCACCCTCAAATGAATATTACAGTGGAAAGGCACATATTTTACACAAGAGATCAAAAGCCTGGTGAAACTTTTGCAGCATATGTAACTGACTTAATGATGCAGTGAGAAAGATTTTACTTTGAGACAGTGATTTAACTTTAAGCAAAGCCATAGAGGGGTGTCAGATGTATGAGCTTACAGAAAAGCACACGAACATGAGAAGAGCATGCTTACAGCTTCTTCTAGCATGAATGTTGATAGTATGCAGCATGAGGTTAAGAGATTTAGGCCAAAGAGAGCCATGCCCACAGTGAGACCCAGGGCAGCTACAGTAAAACCCAGGACACATGCAGCAAAACCAAGCGGTGATTTATTAAAACCCATGGTAAACCTCATAGTCAACTGTCATAATTGTGGAGGCAGTCACAAACCCAAACAAGAGAAGTGTTTAGCTTTTGGTCAGCAATGCCATAGATGTAAAAAGTGGAATAATTTCAGAAAGCTTTGTAAATTTAAACAGGCACATTCTTTTATTAAGAGAGAGCACTCAAAGAAGCAAGTTGATCAAATAGAAAGCTGCAATCCTACTTTTTATGTTCATGGTGTCTCTGTGCTTGAGGAAAAGGTTAATGCAGTAGATTTGTTAGCAATGAGTGAAGCATTTTCTACTGTTCTGATTAATGGGAGGCCTGTTAAGCTCAAAGTTGATACTGGTTAAAAGTGCAATGTTATGTCAGCAGAAGTGTTTGTTAAAGTAAAAGCTGGTGAAAAACTTGATTTGGCAAAGTGTGCAAAGCTTGTTGCTTATGGCTGAGAAAAGATTCAAACTGAAGGCTCAGTATTGCTCTCGTGCTATTCTGCCGGAAATGGCAATGACTTGCACTTTTATGTAGTCAAAAGACACATGCAGTGATTGTTACGCCTCAAATATAGTTTGAAAATGGGACTGATTTCATTTAATAAAGAAGTCCACTATGTAACTATGAATAACAACAAAGGTTTCACACAGAATATTTTTTCTGAACATGCTGATATTTTCAAAGATGAGCTTGGCAAACTCCCAGTTGTGTACTCCATGAAGTTAGGCTATGAGGTAAGCCCAGTTGTCAGACCAGCACCGAAAGTTCCATTAGCAATGCAGGGCAGAGTAAAAGCAGAACTAGACAGAATGGTGCATTTAGGTGTAATTTGTCAGTTCCAGTACAAGAACCAACTGAATGGGTATCCCCTATGGTAAAAGATCATAAGAAGGACATTCAAATATGTATTGATCCAAGAGATTTGAACAAAGCACTCAAATGACCTCACCATCCAATGCGAACAGATGAAGAAGGCACTGCTCTCATGCCAAATGCCACTGTTTTTTCTGTCTTAGATGCAAAAAGTTAATTTTGGCAACTTTTGCTTGATTGGAAATCTTCCTTGCTAACCACTTTCAGTACACAATTTTGAAGGTACAGATTTTTGAGAATTCCATTTGGAATAAATCCTGCCAGTGAAGTCTTCCAACGTGCGATGGAGCAAATTTTTTCAGGCTACCCATATGCTGTTATAGTAAATGATATTCTTGTCGGAGGCAACGGTGAAGTCGAACATGATAGAAACCTCAGGAAAGTTCTAGATCATGCTTGTGAGGTGAATCTTAAGCTGATTCCTCAGAAATGTAAATTCAGGCTGAAAGAAGTTACTTTTGTGGGTCATTTGTTTACCATTTCAGGCTTACGACCAGATCTGTCCAAGCAAGATGCAATTCTTGAGATGCCAGCTCCAGACAATGTCACATCTTTACAGTGTTTTCTTGGCATGGTCAACTATTTGGGCAAGTTCATTCCTGATTTAAGTGAGCTTTCAGCACTGCTACAAGAGCTTACATGCAAAAATGTAATTTGGTCCTGGTTGGAACAAGACCAAAGAGCATTTGAAGTCCTGAAACAGAAAATTGCCAGTCCACCCACTTTGAGTTATGATGATGTCCACAAATGTGTAACTCTTTCTTGTGATGCTTCAAAGTATGGTCTTGGTTCAGTTATTCTTCAAGAGGGCAGATCAATAGCCTATGCATCTAGAACTTAACCCAAACTGAGATGCAGTATGCGCAAATTGAAAAAGAACTTTTGGCAATGGTGTTTGCATGTTCGAAGTTCAGTGATTATATTTATGGTCAACCTGTCCAGACTGAGACTGACCACCAACCTCTGATTACTATTTTGGGAAAACCAATGCATACAGCTACAGCTAGATTGCAACACATGATGTTAAAATTGCAAAAGTACACAATGTCAATATGGTTTCACAAAAGACAAACTACTTTATCTTGCTGATACTTTATCCTGATCACCCAGACAAACCACTGACAGACATGACAATGAGAAAGCTGATTTTGAAGTCATGGAAGTCAGAAATCTTTCTTCCATGTCTTGATGAGCTTAGAAATCACACAGCTTCTGATCCAATTCTCCAGAAGCTGAGCCATTTTTATCAGTCAAGGATGGCCAGCACAACAATCTTGTTTACCACTAGACATGCAGCAGCAGTTTCCTTATAGAGATGAGATTTTGATAGAAGATGGTATCATCATGAAAGGTCCAAATGTGGTAATTCCAAAATCCTTGCAACAACAGTACATTAAAATCTTGTATCAAGATCACCCAAGAACTAATTCTACTAAAAGAAGGGTGAGAGGACTAGTATTTTGGCCTTCTATGTCAAAAGATATTGAGAAGAAAATCTCAGCTTGTTGTATTTGTAATAGTACTAAACCGCACAACAAAAATCCCCCCACCTTAGCTAAACCAGATTCCTGAACTACTGTGGTCGACAGTAGCCATAGATATTTTCAAATGGAATGGTCAACATTATTTGGTATTAGAAGACTATTATTCAAATTGGTTCGAGATTGACCTACTTCCTAACCTAACTTCCAGTACTGTTGTTACGAAATTGAAGGGACATTTTTCTGTCCATGGTAGTCTGCACAAAGTCATTTCTGACAATAGTGCACAGTTTACAAGTCAGCAGTTCAAGAGATTTGCTGAGACATGGGACTTTGTTCATGTTACTAGTAGTCCTGAGTATCCACAGTCTAATGGCTTGGCTGAATGTGCAGTTCAAAATGCAAAACTGTTGCTGGAGAAATCCAAAAGAGACAAAACTAATATTTTTCTCAATTTACTTAATCTCAGAAATATACCTCGAGACAATCTTCTTGGTTCACCTGCTCTGAAACTTATATCAAGACAAACCAGAACTACACTACCAGTCAGTAAGAATTTGTTGATTTCAAATGCAATAAACAACAAAATGGTAAAAGCCCAACTAATAAAAAAGCGTTTATCACAGAAATTCCATTATGACAAAACCAGCAAACCTCTCAGTCCATTAAAAGAAGGAGAGATAGTGAGGATGCAGACAACAACGTTTTGATCGAGTAGGACTTGTGAAGCATCTATGTGAGGAACTGAGATCATACATCATCATTGAGTCACAAGGAATGGAATTTAGGCAGAATCAGAAACATTTATTGCTGGTGTTTGAACCAGTGTTAAAGCATCTTGTCTGTTATGCATTCTTTAATTTTCAGAGTATGCTATAAAATGATCGATCCTGTTCCAAAGAACAATTCATCTTCTGTTCCCATTCCTGAGTGTCCCTGAAGTTCCTATTGAGGAGCATTCCCCAGTAACTGTCCCTGTTGCTAAACCCAGTACTGATTATTATGCTACGAGGTCAGTTCGTATCTCAAGACCTAATCCTAGATACATGGTAACATGGACATGTTTGTTATTGTTTATGTGTTTATATAATTTGCATGTATATCTGATTGTCATTTTTCATTTGCATGACAAAATGATCAAGAAGGGAAGATGTAGATCATAGCGTCTGTTGTATCTTTAAAGCCACTGTAGTTCTTGGGCACGTGCATATAAGTACCATGCAAGCAGAGTGCCATTTTGTGTAAGCAGTCTGAGTGAAAGCATGCATGTATGTAGCAGTCAGTCAGTTAGCTAGTTTGTTTAAGTTTTATGTTCCAGTCATCCATCCTGATGTCTTTTTGTGTAATGAACATCTTAAATGAACACCCAAGTCTCTTTGTCTTATTTGAATACACAAATGAGCAACAGTGAGGTGGGAAATGAGGGAGATATTTTGGGCAAGTTTGCACAAGGGGAAAGCTTTTGGGTTTGTGATAGAATGGGAGTGGGGAAGGAAGGAAGAGATTGGGCAGATAGGATGAGAGGTAAGTAGTTAATAGATGTTAGAGTTTATTATGTTAATCAGGATGATAGGATGAGAGGTAAGTAGTTAATATATGTTAGAGTTTATTATGTTAATCATATATTAAAAAGTTATCCGACAAGGGCATTGTAGTTAAAGTGTAATAGAGTGAACAGTTTTAACCAGGACCTGAGCAAGGGCAGACCCAGTGGTGGGTTAGGTGGTTCTTCAGAAGATTTTTGAAGTGAGTGAGATTAGTTGTACAAATAATAATTTGTGGGATGGTTTTCCAGATCTTGGAGATATAGTTGGAATACAGAGAGTCTCCAGCATTATTATTAGATCTGGAGATTTGTAGTAAGGATTTATTTGTGGAGCAAAGAACATGAAAGTTGGTTAAGGTTGTATCAACTGTTGGAGAGCTGGAGATCTTTCTGGGTGGTGTATCAGTTTGTGTGCGATATTGAGCTGAGTAAAAGTTAGATAGTGGGGTAATTCTAACCTGTTAAGTTGTTTTAAGGCTAGGCAGTGGTGTGTCCAATAGAGTGGGGGTAGCAAATTTTTCTATTTTATTGTCGCATTTTTCAAGTCTTGCTAGATCTGTTTTATTTAAGTTGGTGAAAATCGAGGAAGCTTATAGAAGGGTAGAAATCAGATGAGTTCTAGCAATAGCCTGTCATATTGCCAGTTAGAAATGGTTTGATTCTGTAAGGTGAGCCTAACTTCATATGTGTCTTTTGATTATCTGAGCTAGGTGTATGTCAAATTTCATTTTGTTGTTTATGATGTCTCCTAGTAATTTTGCTTGTGATACTACAGCTATTGTGATGTTGGAGGAACATACTTGGAACAGTGATGAGAAGTTGAGGGGTTTACCAGAGGAAAAGAGCATAAATATTTGTTTTACTTTGGTTAAGTAACCAAGATTCTACAGCAGTGAAGGACTGTTGTGTGGCTACTTTGAGTTTTTGTAGTATGGGAGCTGCACAGATTAGTGTGGAGTTGTCAGCATACTGAATGATGGAGGCAAGATGTGTAGCAGTGTGACGTTTATTTGTGAAAATAGTGAAATAGTCCAAGGTTTAAACCCGGCAGTACCCCCATGGTGACAGGAAGGAGGGGTGAAGGATCTTGCTGCCATATAACAGCCTGCTGATGACTGGTTAGGTAGCTGTGAACAAACAACCATACGCTCCGCAAGGATGGCATGCAGGGTCAAGCCAACAATGTAAACCACCAACGACCAGCAAAAAACGATAGTGAATATGTATAATGAAAAAAATGTGTGAAACCAGACAAGTGATGAGTGACTGAGTTGGTATGAGGATAGTTCTGTGAGGAGTTTGTGATGGGACATGGTATCGAAGGCTTCTGACAGGTCTAAGAAGATGGAAGAGACAAGTTTGCCTTCATTTCTGAATTGATTTATTGTGTTGGTATAGCTTTGGAGAGCTATTGTGGTACTGATTTGGGCAAAAGCCATGTTGTGTGTTAGATAGAAGATTATGTGAGAGAAGGAAGCCCATTAGCTGGGTGTGTATACATTTTTCTAGGATGGAAATTGCAGTACAGTGGAGATCAGGGAATTTACCATTTTGCCCACTATAGTGTGATCTTGGAATTGGTATATATAATGTGCAGGCAGTGTGGGGGTGCTTGAGGGCTTGCCCCTTGCAAAATCACAGATTTAGTCTGTTTTTTTGCATTCAGCTTTTCAGAAAGTCAATATTAAGTTCTCAACTGTATGAGGTTTGACTTTCTGAAAAGTGAATCTTCTGATGTAGATCCACTTTACATTACCTGAGAAAAATGCAAAGTAGACAGACTCAGTGTGTTAAACTGATATAATACTTGTGTCTTGTACATAAAGGCATCAGTCAAAACGAGGACTACCTAACATATACTAACATATATATGGGGAAAGGTGTAGGGATTGATAAATTATGGATTAAGTAAGGGGAAGGGAGAATGGACACGAGTTGTAAACAGGATGCTGGTTTGAGTCAGTATTTGGATTCAGTAAAAAATAGTGTATTGTCTAGTAATGTTTTGTATAGAAGATAATATTTACTATATGACATTTTGTGTTAACTTTGTCAAGAATGCTTTGTTAGCTTAGAACGTATTGTCATAAACAAGCTACACACTTAAGTACATCAACATTTTTAGGCATCTGGAAGAAGGCTGTCCACTACTACCATCTTGAGCACTTAGGTTCATAGGTAGGTAGGTTCATAGGTAGGTACTAGGCTATCTGCCCAAGGACATTTATAAGTCTAGCCAGAGTGTGCCAGCTTTCACCGCCCCATTGATTAATTAACTGAGCCTCTGTCAAGCAGAGTCAATAAAGTGATCCCAGGGGTGTATTTTCTGTTACCCATCCACTTGTCAAGGCTTCTCTTGAAGAGTGTTAGTGAGGTGCTCTGCTTAATGTAGTTAGAAATTTTGTTCCAAAGCATGGGGAGTCTCTGTGACAGGAATCTATCCCTCCAGCATGTTCTATTTATTGTTGTGGTGAGGTTTAGCTCACTAGAGCACGTGGTTCGCAATGACTTGGATTTCTTTAGGTGGAGCATGTCCATCAATTCTGAGTTGGACATGGCTTTGTAAGTCAGGCAGATCTCACCTCTGAGTAAGCGATATGCCACTGAGTACAGCCGGAGTTTTTTCAGTCGGGCTGCATAGGACATATGTTTGAGGCCAGTAGTCCTCTTGGTGAGGTGCTTTTGTGGTCTTTCCAGCTGTTGGAAGTGTATTTTGAGGTACATCCCAAATGGGGCATTGTACTCTATAAATGGTCTGATGAGTGACGAGTAGAGGGGCACTATAACCTCTTTATTTTTAGATGAGAAACCCTTAGTAATTAGATGGGCCACATAGAAGGATTTCCTAACTACTTTGGCAATATGATTGTCAAAGGAGAGATTACTATCTACCTGGGTCCCCAGATCTCTTATTACCTCTTCTGTATTAAGGGGGCTGCCGCCTATGTGGTAATTCATGGGTGTTTTGTTTTTCCCAAACGGGATGACAGTGCATTTTTTGGCATTTAACTTCAGGCCATGACTTTGGCACCAGGTGTCTGTCTCAGTAAGGCCTTTTTGAAGGATGTCCGTGTCAGCCGGAGAGTCAGTTATGGCTCCCAGTTTGCAGTCATCGGTGAACTTGGTTAGCCATAGTCCTCCTGTGTTTGCCTGTACTTCTGAGAAATGTATGCCGAACAGTCAGGGTCCCAGAACTGAGCCTTGCGGGACACCACTTGTGACTGGTTTAGAGTCGGACCTGGAGCCCGATATTCTTACCATGTGAGTTCTGTCTGTAAGCCAGTTGGCAGCCCATCTTGTGACGTAGGGGTTTATGTTCAGGCCGGTGAGTTTTTCTATAATACCAGAGTGAGGAATGGTGTTGAATGCCTTGTCGAGATCAAGGTAGGCTGTGTGAACCACCTTTCCCTTGTATATGGCCTTGGTGACTGTCGCGAAGAAGTCAACCAGGTTTAGTAGGCATGATCTGCCCTTAACAAAGCTGAACTGGATCGGGTCAAGTGTATGGAGGTTCCCAATGTCTTTGTTAATGAGTTCCATGATGATGCGCTCCATAGCCTTGCAGACCAGGCTAGTCAGGCTTATGGGACGATAGTTACCAGGGTCAGTTGTGGCCCCTCCTTTGTGGAGCAGAATAACCATTGCTGTGCACCATTCTATGGGCATGTAGCCTGTGGAGAGGCTGAGGTTGAACAGCGTTTTTAGGTGGGGGGTTAGTTCGTTCTGTAGTTCATGCAAGACGCAGCCTGGGACACAATCTGGCCCCATTGATGCTATGTTTTTGGCTTTTGAAAGGGCTGTTTTCACCTGCGCTTCTGTGATTTCCAGGACACTACACTTTTCCGGTATTGTTGTGGGCCCTTTTGAAGGTGAGAGGGAGGTGAAGTTTGCACTGAATCCATCTGCCAGGATGTTGGCAATATCAGTAGGTTCAGTATATTTTGTGCTATTTTGCACTAGCTCAAAGCATGTCTGCGAGTTGACACTTAGATTCTTGACATAGCTAAAGAAGGCTTTGTGGTTATCTTTCAAATCATTGGCTATTTTTCTTTTAAAGTTAGCCTTGGATGATTTCATGAGGGACCTTAGTTTCTTACTGATACTGATCAGGGATGTCTTTCCTTCTTGGGATTTGCTTTTTTTCTGAACTAGTTTCCTCCTTCTGTTGTATAACCTGTTTATGGCAGGGGTCCACCAGACTGGTTTCCTTCTCTTAGGGGAGTGAGTATTGGTTTTGCTAGGGATGGTATGATCCATGCATCCTTGCAGGTGTTCATAGAGTGCAACTGTAAAGGATTCTGCATCTTGGGCAGTGTTATCCTTTAGCGGGGGAGCTGTGAAACTTACCACTTCTACCTTAAGTAAGGTGAAGTTTGCTTTAGAAAAGTTTTTCACTGTGGTTTCCTTGGTTGGGGGTGGTGGTGGGGTGTGGACATCCAGGGTGATTAGTTTATGGTCTGATCTAACCAGTGACGGGTTGACCTCCGGTACGGAACACCTGTCACCCATGTTGGTGATGACCAGGTCCAATATGTTGTAGCCTCTGGTAGGGGAGTTTACCAGCTGATCCAGGGCATTTGAGTTGATAAATTCCAGGAAGCGCTGAGCCTGGGAGTTTGTACTCAAGTAGTTTTCCCAGTTAATGGTAGGGTAATTGAAATCGCCCAATATCAGGGTGTTCAGTAGGACCTTCATGTTTTTCAGTGTCTCCAAAAAGACGGAGTGGTGGTCCTGGGTCATGGATGGTAATCTGTAGCAGGCTACAATTTGCATTGCAGATTTGCTCGATGTTGGTTGCACTATGATGATCACAGAGGTATCATGCTGCGCCACTAACCTGAAGGTGTGGGTATCCTTGATGAATATGGATACACCCCCTCCTTTTGTGTTTCAGACCATGTTCTGTGGCCGAAATGTGTGGTATGAGTTGTAGCCCGGTAGTGCTGGAGTGCTCTCTGGAGCCTTAAACCAGGTTTCAGTTACTGCACAGATGTTGACGTTCTCCATACTTAGGAGTGCTTCGAGGGCATGCATTTTGAGATTTAAACTCCTGGCGTTGAGTAACATAACCCTCATTGTTTTACTTGTGCTGTTTACAGTGGTAGGTTTGAATTTTGAGCCTTGCCTAAAAAAGGCACTATACGGGCAGCAGGAGCCTTGGCCAGTATTCGAAAGCCAAGGGGTGACAGGTGCAAGCCATCTCTTGTGAAGCAACGTGGCTTGTTGAGCATGTCATCCCAGACTGAAAGACACTGGATCCCCTTTGAATGACACCAGAAGCTTAGCCAATTGTTGAAATTGATCATTTTGTCTTTATACTGAGGTATCATTATTGGTGAGGGCAGGATGCTACTCAGGGTCAGAGTCATACCTGTATTGGCTGCATGATCAGAGAGCTATTCAATATCTCTTTTCATGTAGTCCAGGGAGGTACATTTCAGGTCATTCACACCAACATGAACAATGACAGAGTCATATTTGTACTTGTTCTGGAGTGAACTGAGTGTTTGTGTTATGTGGCAGATTCTGGCTCCTGATAGGCAGCTAACAGTAACCTTCTCCTTGTCCAGCCTAGTGAGTGGGGCGTCAGTGTGCCTGACTATTGAGTCACCTATTACTAGTGTGTTAAGTATGTTATTTCACTTTAAGGGCTGTGATTGTGCAGCACATTGATTTTGTGTTTTATGTGTTGTCTGGTTTGTGACGGGACGTGCAGGTTTTGTGGGTGTCTGCTTTTGAGCTCTCTGATGCCTTTGTAGGTTTTTATTTAGAGCCTCCGAGTATGATTTTGTGTATTTATGTGTATTTTTTGCCAGTGCTGGTTTAGTAGGTCTATGTGAGGCTGGTGGTGTGGTGCAAGTGTTAACCTTCTCCTCATGACTGTCTGTTCCAGTCTTGGGTGGAGAGACCTTAGCCTCCAGTTTGGCTGTATAATTGCATCTCTCGCATATGTTAGTGTTTTGTGGTAGGAGGAGAGGGCTGTCTGTGTACATGAGGCAGTTGTAACATTGCCTCAGGATACCCAGATTCACCAGCTGGACTGGAGCGTACACCTGAAGTTGTCCTTTCGTCATGCCTGAATAGTAAGGTGAGCTGCTTAGTCGCTTGGTGGTGAGGGGTGGATAAAGAGCCTTGCCCTGCTGGGCAGTCAAGTGTCAGGGTATATTAGTGCTTGCTATTAGGTCTGAGCAAGTGCTGGACTGTAGGATGCTTTTTGAGTGCTTAGGTTGAGGGTTAGTCTAGTTTCAAGTGAAAAACTGAAGAGGAGACTTAGTGGAGCCGGGAATAATTTAACCCTAGCTAACTGTTGCTGTCCGGTGCACAAAACCGTGCACAGGCAGTTTTTAAACTACTAACTTCTGGGCTGGAACCACTCCTCCAGGGACAGATGGCTGCTCAAAGTTCCCCTCTCTCACAGGTGAACAGAGAAACTTCCCTCTATCCAAGTAAGGTAAGGGCAACTCAGAAACTTGTAACACAGCCCTGAATTCAGCACTAGCCTGAAAACTGGACTAAACTAGCTTAGAAAGGTGGGAAACAAGAATTTTTGTTGTTTTGTTTTTTTTTTTTTTATTGAAAAGATAAGGCAAAAACAGTAAAAAGTACACTTAAACCAGCTTTGAACGACTACAAGTGATCAGAAAAGGCTATTGCACTTTAGTGTATAGCCTACAACAGTTAAACAATTTATTCAAACAAAAAACAACTTTTTAAAAGTGCAGGCAGTCAAATAAGTACAATATGTGAAAAAAACAAGCTTTTAAATCACAATAAGTGCTGGAAAAATCAGTGTTTAGGCATAAAACAGTTAAGTACAACAAGAAAATACAGAAAACTGATACTCAATCACTCCAAAGTCTCTCTTTTAAGCTAAAAGGCTTGTATCAGTTTAAAGCTTCCTAGTGCTTTCCAGTAGGTTAGTTACAGGAAAGATGGGAAACATGTGCAGATGTGGTCTTTTAAACCAGAAAGTTGAAAGAGATGGACAGCTTCCCGAATGATCAATAAACTACAATTCCTGGGCCAAGAACCACTCCTCTTGTGGTAGACAGGCTACCTAGTACTTACCACTCCCACTGATAAGCTAGAAGGCTGCACTCCAAAACAAAGGCTCGGGGGCTCAGAAGCTTACAAACAGTCCTGGATACAGCAAATCTGTACCTAGACTAGACAAGTTACGGGAAAGGTGGGGATCAAGCGCAAACACAGACTTTAAAACCAGAAAGTTAAGAGAGATGGAAAAAACAGCCAATAAACTATAATTTCTGGGCCAGAACCACTCCTCTTGTGGTAGATAGGCTACCTAGTGTTTACCACTCCCACTGATAAGCTAGAAGGCTTCCCTCCAACACAGAAAGGCTTGTGGGGCTCAGAAGCTTACCAACAGTCCTGGATACAGTAACTCTGTATCTGGACTAAGCTAATAACAGGAAAGGTGGGAAACAGCGCAAGTGCAACTTTTAAACCAGAAAGTTGAAACAGATGGGAAAAAACTGCCAAAACGGCCAGTAGCTACAATTTCTGGGCCAGGAACCACTCCTCTTGTGGTAGATAGGCTACCTAATGCTTACCACTTCCACTGATAAGCTAGAAGGCTTCCCTCCAACACAGAGAGGCTTGGGGGGCTCAGAAGCTTACAAAGAGTCCTGCATATAGCAAATCTGTACCTGGACTAGACTAGTTACAGGAAAGGTGGGGAACAAGTGCAAATGCAGGCTTTTAAGCCAGCAAGTTGAAAGAGATGAAAAACTGCCTAAAAGGCCAATAAACTACAATTTATGGACCAAAACCCACTCTTTCCATGGTAGATAGGCTACCTAATGCTTACCACTCCCACTGATAAGCTAGAAGGCTTCCCTCCAACACAGAGAGGCTTGGGGGGCTCAGAAGCATACAAAGAGTCCTGCATAAAGCAAATCTGTACCTGGACTAGACTAGTAACAGGAAAGGTAGGAAACAAGCACAGACACAGGCTTTTGAATCAGAAGGTTGAAATAGATGGAAGAGCTTCCCAAATGGCCAACAAACTATAATTTCTGGGCTAGAAATCTCTCCTCCTGTGGTAGATAGGCTACCTAGTGCTTACTGCTTCCACTGATAAGCTAGAAGGCTTCCCTCCAACACAGAAAGGCGTGGGGGGCTCAGGAGCTTACAAACAGTCCTGGATACAGCAAGTCTGTATCTGGACTAGACAAGTTACAGGAAAGGCAGGAAACAAGCTAGGATTTTTTTTTACAGAAAAGCAGCTAAAAAAGCAGTAAATACAATTCAAATGCAGTGCAGGCTAACACACGTGTATTAATATTACGGCAAATACAGTTTAATTAAATGCAATTAAATTAACAAATGACTAAAAAACAAGTGCAGAAGGCATTAAATTAGAAGGCTACTAACAAGCAGTAATAAGTGCAGAGTAAGAACAATGGAACAGATAGCACGCAAAACAGCAACTAAGACAGTTACAGTAAGAGCAGCTGAATATATATATATATATATATATATATATATATATATATATATATATATTTTTTTTTTTTTGTTTGTTTTTTTGAGGGAGGGAACACAGCAGGATTAAGAGGCTACAGGGGTTGTCCTTCTCAAGTGCTCTCTTTGTACACAGTAGGAGTGCCTGAAATTAGAATATGATCTCACTGCACTCAGTTGAATGAGCAAATGAGATAGGCCCAGAAGGAGTATCCAGATACAAACTTACAAGAGGGGCAGGCAGTTTCAAAGCCACCAAGATTAACACCAAGACAAGAACAGGGAGGGTGGGTGTGACAAACACAGTGGAGACAACAAGAGACAGAAACAATACAGCACCACTATAAATAATAGGCAAGTGTATAAATACAGCACAGTGCATATTAAGTCGCAAAAAGTGTACTTATCAGTTTAGAATAGATTCCAATTCTGCAGCTAACAGCAAATCTATCAGCTTTCCAGCAGTTCACAGAAATGCATTCTGTATTGGAATTACAGCAATGAGATACACCTCAGGCAATGGCTAACAGTTTGGATGTGGGCTGGCTCAACAACCCCCTTCCTGAAACTAGCTTGAGCTACCCTGAGAAAAAAACACAGTGGAGACAACAAGAGACAGAAACAATACAGCACCACTGTAAATAATAGACAATTGTATAAATACAGCACAGTGCAAATTAAGTTGCAAAAAGTGTACTTATCAGTTTGGAATAGATTCCAATTCTGCAGCTCACAGCACATCTATCTGCTTTCCAGCAGTTCACAGAAATGCAGTCTGTATTGGAATTACAGCAATGAGATACACCTCAGGCAATGACTAACAGCTAGGATGTTTGCTGGCTCAACAACCCCCTCCCTGAAACTAGTTTAAGCTACCATGAGAAAAAAACACAGTGGAGACAACAGGAGACAGAAACAATACAGCACCACTATAAATAATAGGCAAGTGTATAAATACAGCACAGTGCAAATTAAGTTGCAAAAAGTATACTTATCAGTTTGGAATAGATTCCAGTTCTGCAGCTCACAGCAAATCTATCAGCTTTCCAGCAGTTCACAGAAATGCAGTCTGTATTGGAATTACAGCAATGGAATACACCTCAGGCAATGACTAACAGCTAGGATGTGGGCTGGCTCAACAACTTATTTATTATTTATTTATTTACTGCCATTTGTTTACCAGGAAAGTCTGACTGGGTCTAAAAGATACCCATTTTCAGAGGAGGCCAGGGGAGAAAAGCTCCAAATACATTTAAAAAATACACTCAGAAGTTTTTGAGTGTATGTGCTTTATTTTCTGAAAAAAAAAAAAAATATATATATATATATATATATATATATATATATATATATATATATATTTATATAGATGTACTTGTTTCCCACCTTTCTAAGCTAGTATAGTCCAGTTTTCAGGTTGGTGCTGAATTCAAGGCTGTGTTACAAATCTCTGTGTTTGCCCATACCTTACTTGGATAGAAGGAAGTTTCTCAGTTCACCTGTGAGGAAGGGGAGCTTTGAGCAGCCTATCTGTCCCTGGAGGAGTGGTTTCAGCCCAGTAATTAGTAGTTTATTGTCCATTTTCGGCTAATTTCTAACTCTTTCATTTTCCTGCTATAAATACCATATTTGCCCGGTTTTGAGCGCTAGGCAGCGCCGGTTCGCTAGGGTAAAACTATTCCCGGCTCCACAAAGTCTCCTCTTCAATTTTTCCCTTGGAACTAGACAAACTTTCAACTTAAGCACTCAAGCCATTCATTCCTCAGCCCGGCACTTGCTCAAAACTCATAACAAGCACTTATAAATCCTAGCATTACAGAAGGACAAGGCTCACTATTCGACCTTACCAGCCATTCAGTAAAACAGTTTACTGTACCTATCCAGGCATTTCCAAAGGGCAGTTTCAGGTGTACTCTCCAGTCCAACTGGTGAATCTGGGCATTCTGAGGCAATGTTACAACTGCCTCATGTACACAGACAACCTCCTCCTCCTACCACCAAACACTAATACATGCAAGAGATGCAGTTATACAGCCAAACTAGAAGCTAAGCTCTCTCAACCCAAAACTGGATCAGACAGTCAAGAGGAGAAGGGAAATACTTGCATCACACCATCAGTCTTACCCATTAAACTAGCACCGGCAAAAAACACACATAAATACATGAAAACATACTTGGAGTCTCTAAATAAAAAACTGCAAAACCAACAGAGACCTCCAAAGCAAACATCCAAGCAACCTCCACCCCCCCAAAACAAACCATGAAAGACATACTTCACAAAACCAGTGTGCCATGCAATCACAGCCCTTAAGGCAAAAGAACATACCCAACATACTAGTAACAGGTGACTCTATAGTCAGGCACACTGACGTGCCACTCACTAGGCTGAATAAGGAGAAGATTACTGTTAGCTGCCTGTTGGGTGCCAGGATCTGCCACATAACACAAGCACTCAGGTCACTCCAGAACAAGTACAAATATGACTCTGTCATTGTCCATGTTGGTGTGAATGACCTGAGCCAAACCTCCCTAGACTACATGAAAAGAGACATGGAAGAGCTCTCTGATCATGTAGCCCAGGCCGGTATGACCCTGACCCTGAGTAGCATCTTGCCTTCACCAAGAATGATACCACGGTATAAAGAAAAAACTCTTGATTTCAACAATTGGCTACGTTTCTGGTGTCATTCAAAGGGGATCCAGTGTCTGTCCGCCTGGGATGACATGCTCGACAAGCCACACTGCTTCGCTAGTGACGGCTTGCACCTCTCACCCTTAGGCTTTCGAATACTGGCCAAAGCTCTTGCCACCCCCATAGTGCCTTTTTTAGGCAAGGCTCAAAAGACAAACCCACCGCCATAAATAGCACAAGTAACAAAACACTGAGGGTAATGCTACTCAATGCCAGAAGTCTTAACCTAAAAATGCAAGCACTCGAGGCACTCCTCAGTATGGAGAAAAATCAATATATGTGCAGTAACAGAAACCTGGTTTAAGGCTCCAGAGAGCACCCGAGCACTACCAGGCTACAAATCATACCATACATGTCGGCCACAGAACCCAAACCAAAATACAAAAGTGGGGGTGTATCCATATTCATCAAGGATACCCACACCTCCAGGTTAGTGACACAGCACAATGCTTCAGAGATCATCCACATGCAACTAACAATGGGCAAAACTGTAATTAAAATTGTAGCTTGCTACAGATCACCCACCATGTCCCAGGACCCCCATTCCTTGTTTTTGGAAACACTGGGAAACATAAAGGTCCTACCAAACACCCTAATATTGGGTGATTTCAATTACTCAAACATTAACTGAGAGAACTACTCAAGTACTAACTCCCTTGCCCAACTTTTTGTAGAATTTATAAACTCAAACTCCCTGGTTCAACTGGTTAACACTCCCACCAGAGGTGACAACATATTGGACCTGGTCATCACCAGCATGGGCGACCGGTCTTCCACACCAGAGGTCAACCCCTCGCTGGTTAGATCTGACCATAAACAAATCACTTTGGATATCCATATTCTGCCCCCACCCCCGGACAAGAAAGCCACTGTGAAAAACTCTTCAAAAGCAAACTTCACGTTACTTAAGACCGAGGTGGAAAGTTTCAAAGCCCCCATGCTGAAGGATAACACTGTCCAAGCTGCAAAATCCTTTACTAATGCATTCTGTGGGCAGCTACAAGAATGCATGGATCGTGCCATCCCAAACAAAACCAAGACTCACTCCTCCAAGAAAAGGAAATCAGTCTGGTGGACTCCTGCCATAAACAAGCTATACAATAGAAGGAGGAAACTAGTACAGAAAAGAGTAGAATCCCAAGAAGGGAAGACATCCCTGATCAGTATCAGAAAGAAACTACGATCCCTCATAAAATCATCCAAGGCATGCCTTGAAAGAAAAATTGCCAAGGACTCCAAAGATAACCAAAAGGCATTCTTTAGCTATGTCAAGAATCTAAGTGGCAATGCTCAGATCTGCTCAGAGTTAGTGCAGAATGGCACAAAGTACACTGAACCAACTGATATCGCCAACATCCTGGCAAACAGGTTCAGTGCAAACTTCACCCCCCTCTCACCCCCAAAAGGGCCCATAACCATACCAGAAGACACTCAGGTTAAAACAGCCCTCTCCAAAGCCAAAAATACAGCATCAATGGGACCGGATGGTGTCCCAGGATGCATCCTACATGAGCTCAAAGATGAACTAACCCCTCACCTAAACAAACTGTTCAAACTCAGCCTCTCCACAGGCTACATACCCATAGAGTGGCACACAGCAATGTTTATTCTGCTCCACAAAGGTGAAGCCACAACAAACCCTAGGAATTATCGCCCTATAAGCCTGACTAGCTTGGTCTGCAAGGCTATGGAGCTCATCATCATGGAACTCTTTAAAAGAGACATTGGGAACCACCAAACACTGGAGTCTTCCCAGTTTGGCTTTGTTAAGGGCAGATCATGCCTCCTAAGCCTGGTGGGCTTCTTTGAGACAGTTACCAAGGCTATAGATGAGGGAAAGGTGGTACACACAGCCTACCTAGACCTCGCTAAGGCGTTCAACATGATTCTCCATTCTGGTATTATAGACAAGCTCACCAGCCTGAACATAAACCCCTACATCACAAGATGGGTTGCCAACTGGCTCATGGACAGAACCCACATGGTGAGAGTTGTGGGAGCTAGGTCCAACTCTAAACCGGTTACAAGTGGCATTCCCCAGGGCTCAGTCCTAAGACCACTCCTGTTCAGCGTATACTTCTCAGAGGTACAGGCAAGCACAGGAGGACTATGGCTGACCAGGTTCGCAGATGACTGCAAACTAGGGGCTATAATTGACTCTCTGGCTGACACAGACATCCTCCAAAAGTGTCTCACTGAGACGGATACCTGGTGTCAAAATCATGGCCTCAAGCTAAATGCCAAAAAGTGCATAGTCATCCACTTTGGAAAAAACAAAGTACCCACAAACTACCACATAGGTGGTAGTCCCCTAAATACGGAAGATATAAGGGATGTGGAAACCCAAGTAGATAGTAACCTCACCTTTGATAATCACATTGTCAAAGTGGTTAGAAAATCCTTCTACGTGGCCCACCTAATCACAAAAGGGGTCGCATCCAGATTAAAAGAGGTCATTGTGCCCCTCTACTCATCACTCATCAGACCCATCTTAGAGTACAACGCCCCATTTGGGATGTACCTTACAAGACACCTGCAACAGCTGGAAAGACCACAGAAGCACCTCACCAAGAGGATCAATAGCCTCAAACAGATGCCCTATGCAGCGCGACTGAAGAAACTACAGTTGTACTCCGTTGCATACCGCCTACTCAGAGGTGATCTCTGCCTGACATACAAGGCCATGTCTAACTCAGAATTGATGGAAATGCTCCACCTAAAGAAAACCTTATCCCCTCAAGGCACACGCTCTAGGGATCTAAACCTTACCACAACAATAAATAGGACGTGCTGGTGGGATAGATTCCTGTCTCAGAGACTTCCCATGCTTTGGAACAAGACCCAGTCTACATTAGGCAGAGCTCTTCACTAGCACTCTTCAAAAGAAACCTTGACGAGTGGATGGGTAACAGAAAGTTTACCTTGGGGACCACTTCAGTGGCTCTGCCGGACAGAGGCAAGGGAACTAATCTAAGGGGGCGGCGAAAGCCAACACATTCTAGGTAGGCATATAAATGCCTTCGGGCAGATAGCCTAGTACCTACCTATGAACATATGAACCTAAGAAATAAAGCTATAAATACATTAAAAATAAATTCAAAAATGCATTTGGAAATTCAATCAAATTCCAGGTACATCAGAAAATAGAGTCAGGATGACTTCAAGTCTACCATGATGAAATAGTTTACAAGTTGTAGTGGCAGATACTTGTATGGACATGCTTCAGAGGGGAGTAAAGGAAGCATTATTTAGGTAACAAAAACTGGTGAAAGTAGTTGATAGAAAAATATATGAGAGGTTGTTATTTGACTATATGACTCAAAAGGGAAAAAATCACTTAAAAAGCATATAGGTGTAGTTTTCAAAAGAGAAATTAATTTAGAGGGCAGTAATACTGTGGGATGGTAATTGGAGGAAAGGTAGCAAGATAAAGTTGCTTATGTGTTAAAAAATTATGTTAAATTTTTGAAGTCCATTTTTAATTTTTGTAGAACTGCTTGTCTTTCTTGGGTTGTGGCTGAAAAGGGTCCTTTGTGGCTCAATTTTGTACTGCAGTAAATAAACATAATAAATAAATAAGAAGATGAGGAAACTATCCAATCAAATGTTCTGCCTAGAGATGTGGACCTGAATGAAAACTCCAACTATCATAGCTATAAGGCAGAAAATAAATAACACCAGACAGAACACAGAAGACAAATGGGTGAAAAGCTGGGAAGTAACACTTAACTGTGTAATGGCTGACAACACATTATCCTAGCAGAGAACAGTCATACTAATTACCTGTTCTTGTTCAGTTTGCTAAACTGTTGTTATTCCACTTACACTTGCATTAGTGGAACTGAATACTTCTACTCTCTTTGCATTCCTCTACTTTTATCAGTACTATTGTAAGCAAACTGTTACCCTTACTCTCTCTTTCTTAGACACATTTCTCTTTTCTTACCCATGCCTTCACTTACCCTTACATACTTTAAGCTGTGCTGTCATATTCATACCTGCTGGAGATAATTCCCTTTGTTATTACTTCATTGAGCCTCCTTTGCACCAAAATACTGCAACATCTTCACTGCCTACCCTAGGAAAATTACTTGGCAAGGAACATTATTTTAAATTGATAAATATTACTATTTTAAATTATATCAGATGGGGAAGGGGAATACAAAGGAAGTTGTTATGTTTAGAATTCAAGGGTCAGAATGAGCTTTCTGTGCACGTACCACTCAACATTCATTATTTATTTATTTATTTAACGTTTGTTGACTGGGAAAGTCTAACAAGGAACAGAGCCAATTTTCACCGGACGCCTGGGAGAAACACCTCAGACGCATATCTTTGAAATGTGGGAGGAAACTAGAGTACCCGGAGGAAAACCCACACGAACGCAGGGAGGACATGCAGACTGCACAAAAGGCAGCCCAGCTGAGAATCAAACCTAAGAACCTCTTTCTGTGAGACTACAGCATTAACCACTGTTCCACTGTACCTGCTCTTACCTGTAAGCTACCTGATTAACTAGAATGTTTTACTGATTGTTCTAAAATACCTGCAACCATTTATTTGGTTTGTAAATTGTGACTGTGATGTTCATGAGAAAGCAAATATTGATTGTGCTTGTGAAGCATATGTTGGAGCTTTTAATATATTGAGCTGTTTTGAGGCTTTTTTAAATATATTGCATTTTATCCTGTCATTCCAATAATATCAGCCTAGTTCACACTTATCTCCAAATAGACATCTCTCTTTACATGCCAATGAAATATTTTGCCTTACAGAAGGTTTCCATTTCTTAGGCTTTCTGCTTTTTTTGGGGGTTTTTTTTTTTTTTGTGCAGTACGTTTTTTAACCCATCCACTACAAAATGAACTTCATCTCTTTTGACTTTCTCTCATGTAAAACCACCTTCTTCAAATCCAGATAGATGAACCAGCTATCTTCAGCATCCTTCCTGAGCACCATAAAACAAATTATGAATCCTCTCAACCATAGACCACAGACCTTGGGATAACAGCACCACTTGTGTAGGTTGTGTGTCCCTCTCCCCTGCATTTCCACACCTTGCCTCTTCCCACCTACTTTCCTCTTTTAGTCTCTCATACACACACACACACACACAAACACTTATATATATCTATATCTATATATATATATATATATATATATATATATATATATATATATATATATATATATATATATATATATATATATATATATATATATATATATATATATATATAAAACAACAAACAAAACCCAGCACTAGTTCACTGTGATGTAAATAATGTCCTTATGTTGAGCAAGGAAAAGTTCGACCCACATTTCGTTCACAGATTTATCAATCCAACATTTCAATGGCTTTGGACAGCCACGACTTCATAACAAGCAAACCGGATTCACCCAATAGGCGTCCTCAGTGCTCAAATGCCCAGATTCACTTGCAACATATTTATATACACATTTTTCTTTCTTATTTTAAAGCAACAGACCTTTTTACAGAAAAATATATTTGTTATAGAAAACAAACAAGCAAGCAAGCATACTACTGAACAGTAAAAATAGCAAGAATCATCCCATAATTATGAGAATTTTTACATGCTAAAGCATATTTAAAGAACCAAAAAGACAAAAAACAAAACACGTATGACTTATTGCGAGCAATGTAAATTAAAGGTTCTCATTTAATCCTGGTTTATAAAGAGCTCCCAATTTTAGTATCCACATCTTTTCTTTTGAATCTAATATTTTGTTTCTTTATTGTAGTAATATTATCACAAAGAACTTTATCTATCCCAACACAAATGAAATGTGTTCCTCTATGATCTAACAGTGCTTATATAAAGCACTATGAGTTCTTTTACAATTTATATCACTTACGTGGAGGGTCATCCTATGTTTAAAGGGTCTAGGGTATTGGGTGAAACCAGTTTGCTTGTTATGGAGTCATGGCTGTCTAAAGCCATTGAAATGTTGGATTAATAAATCTGTGAATGAAATGTGGGTCGAACTTTTCCTTGTTCAACATAAGGACATTATTTACATCACGGTGAACTAATGCTGGGTTTTGTTTCTTGGATGTGGTTTATTGGTTTATCCGCACACAGTTTAAGTGTTTTGTAAGCCATGTTTACATGCACCAATTGAAAAGTGACAGTTAACTAGTTTATATATCTAAAATAAAAAAAATAGTACCATAACAATGAAAGAAAGGCAGCCATTACTACATATAACATAAGCTCTTAAGCAGTTTTGCCCACAGCTTACTTATTCAGCGTAATATACAACAAAAGTGGCATAGATTATATTTGAAAACCTCATATTCATTGTATAATATCTAAAGTTCAGTTTAGTGAAAGGATCACATTTTTAATTTTCTAGCCAGGCATAATGCCTTTGGTTTGTTAATGACTGGACAAACCTAAGCCCACCATATAAAGATCTAGGTGATGAAGAATGAATAAAAAAAAATGGGAGTTTAACTCTAGTAATGGATGCCATAGGATGGTAAAAAATGACTTAAGAATGGGCTATGAGACTGCTGTGTTTGAGTGAGGGCAAAATAAAAGTGGCACCCATTAACATTTATTTATTTATTTATTTATTTATTTAAATTTGTTGACCGGGAGTGTCCGACTGGACGTTGGTCCATTTTCAGCGGAGGCCCGGGGAGAAAAGCTCCACAGTAAAATAAACAGACAGTAGTTACATTGGATTACATAACAATTAACGATTTAACATGGCAATTACTTACAACATATTTACAGATGAAGAACATAGTACATCAGTAGACAACTAAAATCTTTATCTGTGAAGTACCTAACAGACATTAACAAATGTTACAATGAGAAGTTCCTGCTGTATAATAAGTACTAGGCTTATGAGCATCTGAGCTTGCTATAATCAAGGTAGTTAGTGGAGTGGAAAGAACGGTAGTGGTTGGATGGGGTGGATGATATTAGAGTGGGAGTTGCAAGGGCATAGCCAGCATGTTTTTAGGTGCGCTTTTAGTAAAGTTTTGAAGTGGGTGCATGATGGTATGGAGGTAATTGTGGGTGGGAGGGAGTTCCATAATTTTGGCTATGGCACAAGAGAATAGTGCTTCACCAGCAGAGTTATGTGATTTTTGTTGCTGGATCTTAGTGGTCTGGTGGTGCGATAGGGTTGGAGTAGATTCTGGAGGGATGGGACATTTAGTGGATGGTTTACTAGTTTGTGGGTGAGTGAGAGTTGATACCACTGAAGGAGGTGAGGGAGTTCAAGCCAGCCCAGTTCAGCAAGTGAGAGACAGTGGTGACTATGGTAGGATGCCTCTGTGGCGAATTTGGCGATTTTGTTGTAGCAGGTCTCTAGCTTGTTTAGATCACATTGCCTTAGGTTGGTATATATTGGAGAGGCATAAAGTAGGGTGGAGATAAGGTGGGAATTTGCTATTGAAATCTTTGCTGCTTTGGTGAGAAGTTGCTTATTTCTGTATAAAGCTCCTAGTTTTTTTTATGGTCATGGATATGTGAATGTCAAATTTTAGTTTATTGTCTATTTCCACTCCTAGCAATTTGGTGTGTTCAGTTGGGTATATAGTGGTGTTGTCTTTTGCTGTGATGTTAAAGTGAGAGTTGTTTTGAGTATGTTTAGTGGGTTGGAAGATGAGTAGTTTAGTTTTGTTTGGGTTGAGTATTAATTGGGCATCGGATAACCATGTTTCAACAGAGGAAAAAGCTTCCTGTGTGACTTTTTGCAGTTTGGGTAGGGACTGGGCTGAGCAGATGATGGTCGAGTCATCTGCGTATTGTATGAGTGTGCCATGTTTGGTGGTAGAGGCTAGATTATTGGTGTAAAAAGAGAAGAGTAGGGGTCCAAGGATGGATCCTTGGGGAACCCCTATGGAGACAGGTAGTTGGGGAGATATGTCATTCTGCCATACAATGGATTGTTGGCAGTCAGACAGGTAACTCTGAAACCAGTTGGTGACTGATTGTGAGAAGGATAGGTTATTGAGGACAGAGATAAGTTGTTTGTGTGGGACCATGTCAAATGCTTTAGATAGGTCTAGGAAAGTAGCAGAGGAGAGATAGCCATTGTTTTTATGCTGAAGGATAGTGTTAGTAAAGGAGAGTAAGGCAGTGGTGGTGCTATGGTTTGGTCTGAAACCATGCTGAGTACTAGAAAGGAGGTTGTTAGTAAGGAGGTAGTCTGAGACCTGAGAGTGTATGCATCTCTCTAGTATTTTGGAGAGTGGAGAGAGAATAGCTATGGGGGGTAATTGGTTAGTTCTGCGGAGGGTCCACCTTTATGGAGGGGAATTATATGTGATACTTTCCACAGTGTGGGAACGTAACTTTCTGACAGAGATCGGTTAATCAAGATGGATACTGGGTAGGCCAGAGCATCAGCTGCGATTTGTAGGTATTCACTTGGGAGGTTGTCTGCTGCTAATTTGGTGGGTTTAAGTTTAGTTAAGAGTTTTTTTATGTTGGAAGTATGTACAGGAGAAAAAGAGAAGGCAGTGGGGAGATTACTAGTTGAAGGTGTGGGTTGGAGGGGGGGGGTTGTGTTGTTTAGCTAGTGATAGTATGGTTTGGGTGAAGTGTGTGTTGAATGAGGTAGCAATATTTTCTGAGGAGTGAGGGATGTTAGGAGGAGGGGTACTGACTTTACTTGGGTGGAGGATAGAGTTTATGGAGGACCAGAATTGTTTGGAGCTGTGTTGTGAGGAGTCTAGGGCAGACTGATAGTATTGGAATTTGTCCTGTTTTATTAGCTTTTTGACTCTATTGCGTAGTTCTAGGAATTTCTGTCTAGCTGAGGGGGTTTTGGTTTTGCACCAGTGCTCCCAGGCTTTATCCCTGTTTTTCATTTCTGACTTAGTAGTTTTCTGTAGCCATGGGGAGGGTTGTGCTTTGGTTCTGGAAAATCTTATGGGGGCATGGTAATTAAGGATGTTCAGGAAGGTAGCATTAAAAAATTCAACTGCGTCATCTAGACTGAGGTACTTTAGAGGATGCCAGTTACATTCTTTGAGGGATGAGATGAATGTGAGTGGGTTAAAGTTAGTTTACATATTACAAGTGTTGGCCGTATTTGAGTATGGATTTGAGTTAATCTCAGAATGCTGTTCTCCATATTAAAGCAAGTTCACCAAGACATATATTTTATTATGGCAATAAATTTATTGTTCAGAAAAGATTAACAGTGTATAGAGGTTACAGAAGAGCATTTCTAAAATTGCAGACTACAAAGACTAAATATAAAAAAAACAGTACTTTTTCAGCTTAGGCATTACATTTTGGAATATTCTCCCATCATAATTCACACACTCTAAACTGATAGAAAAAATAATGCAATAATCTGTTTTTTTTTTCATCACTTGAATGACATCTTAGATTGTTATATTTATGAGCAAGTTTCCCATGATTTCATGCTGTAACAGCAATTTTCCTTTGATACTTCATTTATTAGAGAATTTGTAATAAAAGCAATGTAAAAACAAAATGGGCAGTCGTGTGTTTCTGATTCTTCTCCTAGTTAAGCACTGTTCCATAATACCATTTTGTTTATTAACATGCAAAGGAGAATTACACTTTCTTATCTAGACCTATAATATTGAGTTGTACATGATATCTGAAAATTTTCACAGAACACAAATCTAGCCTAGCTTGCTTAGAAATAATGTTTGAAATAATTCTACTAGATAAAATCGATTTTGACACTTACACTCTTAGTTTTTCATCCTGTTAACAGTTCTGCATTTAACTCTTTCTTAATTTATAAATTACATTTCTTTCTACTCGGGAAAGTGGATGCAGAGGATCTGAGCCAGAGATGTATCAAATAACTGTCGGATTATCTTTATCCTAGATCAGCACTGAGAAGTACCTTAGCTGGATAGACACGAGGTGCAAGAAAAAAATGAACACTACGTTAGCAATGTATCTTCTGGCTTGAGTGCTACCACTCAGATATATACATTCCATAATTAGCACTAATTCACTAGTACCTGTTCAGTACTGTTTTTATCATTAAAGAACCTATGCATGCTTTAACAAAACCAAAATTATTAATGCTATAGCCAAGAGCATTTCAAAAAGTCTTCTTCAGTCTGGAAACAGATTGGTTATCCATGCCCATAATGAGCTATCAACTCCTTTGGCATGTGAAAAGTCTGCAGTTTTCTAAAATATAATCAAATGATTTTTAATTTCATTTACACTACCTGGGATGATTGTGCAATATGTGTATCTCTCACATTCTTGCTTCTCTCACTGAGAATAAATATATCTCTCATTCGCCTGTGGTAACTTCAGAAATACCTGTCTATTTAAACTCATGCCAGAAAGGTCGAATTTTAACCAATAAGACTCATGCTGTTTAACGGTCATTTTACATTTACCCTGTGTATATTTCTACCTCTTTTACTGTTCTAATTCCTTCTGTTTGTCCTGGCAAACATTAAAATATTTGGCCAGATTCAATAAAGACTACACTAAGTGTACACGATATGTATTCAAGAAAATTCTTATCAGATTTTGTGTGCTTTCTAGTCACTCAGAAAGATTACACAAAGCGCACATGTGGTATACACATTGTGTTAACCTTTGTGAATCCCAGTGAATATTTAAAGCTGCAAGAATATCAGTAGGAAAACTAAAATTAGGAGGAAGAAGGTGTGAGTTATGTCTGTGCTGTCTGTCCACTCAGAGCGGTATACACTTAGTGCAGGCTTTATCGAATCCTGGAGAATTACTTTTGTCGCTGCTGTTTCTCTAAGTAAAATCTCCAGTACCCTGTTGGTGTCCTTTTATTTCCTGTATTCCATGACCATTGATGATTCATTTTATGTGTCATTTTTATATACTTGATCTCATTAAAAAAATTTTTATTACATGTTTCCTCAGCTAGTAATATGATTCACTTTCACAAACGTGTCACAATGAACATGTCATTCCACTTTTCAAGCTGATGCCTTAGCAGTGCCATTTGCAATGCTGTACTGCAAAATCCGATCATATACATGTACTGTGCATATTGTGAAAACTGAATGGTAATATAAACATACAAAACTGAGCATTGAAATAACCATATTTCCATTTCTTATTGATAGTCTTATAACAAAATCTTGTTGTACTGTAATAATAATAATAATAATAATAGTATCCATTTGCTAACCAGGTAGGCTCACTGGACATACAGTCCTTTTTCAGATGTAACCCAGGAGCAGTGTTTGGTTAACTGACTCAAGGTCACTTACTGGGCTAATGTGGGCTGAAGAAATCAAACCCTGTACCCCAGGAATCACAACTCACAACCTTAATACTTTGTGCCAGCTGCCAGGCTTGTTGCTGATGCTCTTATCTTCAAGAGAAGAAAATCATTAAATCTATTTTAATGAGACATTTTCTAAATAATGACACTGTTAAATAAAACTGCAACTGCTAAAAGTGTACCAAGCTTCCTAAGTAACCATTCCCCATTGCACAGATAGAAAATGTCACTCAATCCATCTAATTTTTGATTTATACATCACATTTAATTTTGTAAGCAGTCTTACTACATTTTTGTCTCATGGCTTCTAATATATTTCCCTATATTTCCAGTAACTTAATTTTCATTGTCCTGTAACTGGATTAAGTTTTCTCCTTTTATCCCAAATGTGTCTTATTCGGTTAATTAATTTATTTATTAATTTATTAATTATTCATATTCTGTTTCCTGCAAACAGATTTGAGAATTACTAACAAGTCATTACCAAACATGTGTAGAAAAAAATTGAACTTAAAATATTCTTTATGGACATAATCCTATCTAATCTCCTGTAAATTCAGAAAATAATAACTTTTTTTTGAAAATCCACATGTACATATGTGTGACATAATTTAGATAAAGATATAATATATTAGTTACTATTTATTTAAAACAATTGCTAATTCTAACTGGTTACCACAGTGTACATGAGTGAAGGTTTCCACATGTATACCCACAACTATACCTACATCGAAATTTTCTTGTAAAACCCATGTTGGTTTTCTTTTACAGACTAGTCAGTAGTCGAATATTACCTGTAGTTTCCTGACACATTGACCTTAGATAAAATACCTTTACTTGAACAATAACATCTAATCCCTTATGTGTCAGATTAGCAACAGCAGGAATTGAACCCTGAATCTCCTGATTTATATAACTTCGTCTTTACTGCAAACACCAACAACTTCATAATCTCTTAACATTTCAGCCATGTAACCACTTACCTGACTTACCTGCCTAGATCTTTACTCTAGCTAAAGGATGAAAAAAGCCAAATAAATTTCTTCTTATTCTCTGTTTACATCTGTTATTAGTGATTTGTTTAAATCTGGTTAGAATGTGGAACAGTAACAACTTTTCTAGCATTTTGTCTGTGTCATATGTCAAACCATGACTGTTTTTCACTCCAGAGTTCAGTGGAATGTTCCCAATTCTCTACATACAGTTACTTCTCACATGGGTTTGGAGACATGTCTGTCTTATCTTTACCTCTCCACCCAGTGAAAACATTGTTGCTTTTATTAGTCTTATAAAAATGAGATCAAACTTGTCCTTTTTTGTAATACTAATTAATTAAATCTATTGCTGCTCCCAGTTTACATGGGATAACTATTTTTTAACAAAATGAAAATGTGTGAATTCAATGAAAATAGCTTCTGAAAAAGAAAATCTTTTAAATCCCTGAATTTAAACTTATATATTTTCTTACCCTTTGGCAAAAATACTGTTTTAAAATTTGGTCTGTGATTGTATCACTCATCATATTTAATGTTAACATCTAGTGTATCTAGGGCTACAAATTAATAACCTGTTCATATAACTTTGTGGTAGATGTCCTACATGTATTTGAGTTAGAATGCCCCACTAAAATCTCAATGTACAGACATGTAAAATATATTAGTTGGGTGGGTGGCCTAATGGTTAAGGTGTTTGCCTTACAGATGCAAGGCACAGGGTTTGAATCTCACAAAGGATAACTGGCTAGGCTTAAAATGACTCACAAGGGCAGTTAACCTAGTAGTAACCTATGAACCTATATGCTAATTATGTCTATTGTGAGTCAGCAAATGCAGTCTGTAAAAGTTATATCTCACAAAGAAATCAGAATCCTGTCAGCTTTGGCCTTATTGGAACAATGTTCATCTTTATGATATCCATGGGCCCACTGGACATCAATAAAAACATTTCTTTTCTTTCATTGCATTTAGCAGGGCAGTCAAAACATTTTAATTCACTGTTGATACTTGCAAATGCTGCATTTTTGCATATTGCGGATGCATAATATTTCAAAGAGACCATATCCTGAATATACCCGAATTCTTGTTACATCTTGAAAGTAACCCCATCAGTTGTGTGTATATACAACCGTGCAATTAAATTCTGTGCTATAATCCCACAAAAGTCCATAAACAAGTGCAAGTCATTTGAGCATGTCAATATGTGCGTGTGCGGGGGGAGGTACATGTCGTACCCAAAGAAATACCCTGCAAAAGAAGGTCTGTCATTAAAACACATCAGTTAACTTTTTTGTCTTAATACACCATTATTTCCTGTGCTTGGGAATCACAGAATCTAAAGCAATCTCTTATGCTACGAGAAATGTAAAGTCATCATTATGACCAAAATTTCATGACTAAGTTACACGTCAGCACTAATCATTTCTCCATTAGTTTTCTTTTTTAGTAAAGAAAATAACAAATAACAACTTAAAAGTCTTCAAAGGCTGCACAATAGGCAAGTGGAACTGGAAGGACTTAAATCTGGCTTTTTAAAATAAAGAATATTAACTGCCAGTAAAATTATTTTCTCCTTTAAAATGCAAAATGTATAGACTTCTAAATTTGCATTCGTAAAGACCACTGTTTAAATATGCAAGTTCCCCCTGCCCCCACTATCAAAAGCAGTTCCAAAACCATTAAGCTTTCAGGTTAGAATTTACAACTTAGCTTGAACTACACAGCAACAAATCTGGTAATTATTATATTAAAATAAGATGATTATTAAAATGCTACTGAACAACTGTGTAAGAACCTGTATAAAAAGTAAGCTTTTGTTACTGCCTGTTTGAAACAGATCTCACACATGTCTCTCTCTCTCTCTCTCTCTCTCTCGTATAGAAGGGTCTGGTATGCACAGCATACAAGCCCAATTTTTAGCTGTGACATTTCTTGCATATGTCGGTTTACAGCCACTGCTAAAAGTATTTTTTGCTAATGGACTTTGTCTTGATCTGGCAGAAAACATTCCCCCAAGATTCAATAAATGTTTTTCTTCGTGTCTGAATAGTGCAGCAGCTCCTGCATGGAATACGGCCGCCCAGCGATCCAGTAAACAAGGCTGGGGCATGCATGAGCCTGCAAACACTATTCTGCCATGAACATGACTGGTTTATGCTAATGACCTCATTTGCTGGTGAAAACCATGCAAATGAGGTCAATTAGTGATCCAGTAAGCAGGCAGGCATCCGTGGCAGAATAGTGGAGCTTGCAGAAACGTATTTGGCTACTAGCTGAATACATTTCTGCAAAAATCAAAACAGAGGCATGGCAGTTCAAAGTAAAGCATGTATTATAATCCTTAGGCATGCCAATGGCCAAATAAATGGTCACTGGCATGGAAAAGTGTTGCAAAATTATAAAAATCAAAGTTTATTTTTTTAGAGACTCCCCAGACTCTGGAATAGACTGCCTATACATGTCAAGCAGAGTGCCTCCTTGGCCCTCTTCAAAAGGAACTTTGATGACTGGATGGGAGAAAGGAAATTTAACCCGGGGATCACGTCAGTTGCCCTGCTAGACAGGGGTCCAGGGAAGTAAATAGTGTGGGAAGAAATAGCCAGGGAATTGTTATGGCTAGGCTTTAGGCTGCTAGCCTAGTACCAACCTATGAACCTATTTAGCCGATGTTGGCCATTTAAGCATAGGGCAGAGGTGTGCAAACGGGATTGTGCTGAAAATTTTAAAAAAATTGTGAAAAGGCAATTTTAGGTGAAATCTGCATTTTGCCATTATAGTCTATGGCATGCAGAATCAAAACAATAGCAGGGAACAGTGGTTGCTAAGGGGAAAGGCTCTGGTGTAATGCTGTAACTAGGGACTAAGGCAGTGGGGTCTGCTAATGAGGGAAATTTACTGAATCACAAAAAGGAAGCAAGTGCCAAACTGCACCTAACCTTGTAGGAGCTATAAGGCAGTGGTGTAAGCAGGAGAAGCAGCTGACATGAAAAGTGGGTGTGTCATGCTTGGTGTAAGCACATTAAAGCTCCATGGCTCCCAGTTTAGCTTAGCTAAGAACAGCCAAGCAAGGGAGTGTGTCTCAGGATGTATCGACTTATTCCATGAAATGAAGCACTTGTTCCTGTCCAGGTGAAGGCCATTTCTGCTTCAAAGTGTTTACTTTAGCTAAACTGGTTTGCACGGTGTGCAACGGGTCTAAAACAAAACAAAAAACCTGGAAATAGCAGGACTGTTTACGTTTGGGCACCGGGTTTGCACGTTTCACCTCGGGACTTAAAAGGGGCAGAAATGGGAAGGGAAAAAAGAAAGAAAAGGCAAATAGCAGAATAAAAGCAATCAAGTACTAATAAAATAGCAAGCAGGTGGAATGTATCATAGCCAGCCAATCATACAGGCAGCACCTGCAGCACAACAGTATAAACTGTGCAAACACCTTTCAGTCTGGTTTTCCCTCAAACCTTACACCATTGGTGTACATATTTGGGGGAATTTTAACCAAAAAAATGTTAGGGGCTGCTGTTGCTTTGATCTATCAATATCTGCTAGAGGTTGAGGGTGGTCAGGAGTGAGGAGGAGGAGAAGAGTGTTCAAACCCAGGGTAACCTACCAGGGGCTACATGATCCTGGAGATAGAGCACTACCAGGTGGACAGAGACCTACTTCAGCAAATCATTGAGCGGTACTGGTCTCAACTCAGACCCGAAGCCAACAAGGGGAACCCATCCCAGTGGATACCAAGGTATGTGTAGCCTTAAGAATACTAGCTACAGGTACTTTCCAAAGACCTACTGGGGGCATGATGGGGGTCTCACAGGCATCTGCATCCAGGTTACTTCACCAGTTCCTGGATGCCATGCTACCACATGCTGGTGAGCACATTTATTTCCCCAACACCCACAAGGAGAGGACCAGCAATATGCTTCTCTTTCACCATGTAGCAGAATACCCGGAGGTACTGGGTGCGATAGACTGCACACACATCCATATCAAAGCACCACCTGGTGAAAAGGGTAGGGTCTACATAAACCGCAAGGGCCTCCCCTCCATCAACTGCCAGGTCATGTGCCATGCCCAGGGCATTATCATGAATGTGTGTGCTGGCAGCCCTGGAAGCTATCACGACTCCCACATCTGGCATTCATTGCAATTGTACCAGGCATTTGCCAGTGGGGACATCCCTTATGGCCATCTACTGGGAGATGCTGGCTATGCACTGGAGCTGTGGATGATGACACCCATCAGAAATGCTCACACATCCACTCAAGAATGCCATAATGAGGCACACACACAAACCAGGCTCATTATAGAGCGTGTCTTTGGGATGCTCAAGTCACGGTTCCGCTGCTCTGATATATCTGGTGGAGTCTTGCAGTACTCTACAGCCACATGTTCATAGTATGTGCCACGCTACACAGTATGATTCTTCAGAAACAGCTTCTGCAGAAACAGCACAGTGAAGGGCCACACAGCCCCCCACCATTGCCAAGGTCCCCACAGGCTAGAGGGACTTGGAGGAGGAAGCCCCTGATCCTGTTCCTGTAGGCAGATGGAGGAGTGGCCAGTATGCCCAGGTCTTGGCAAAGTGGCAATGCATAGCACACACACTGTCACTGTAGTGACCCAGGGGCTGATACCTCTCTCCAACCCACACACACAGTAAAATGGATGCCACACACATCACACTACCTGTAGCTTACCTTGGATAGGCAGTGTACTGCGTGCATCTGACAGAGTCAGTCCTCACCCACTGTCCCCACAACTAATGCAGACACAAGGTAAGTCAGTCTTCTAAACAATAAATGAATGGAGTAGTATGTTCTGGTAGCATATCTATGGTATCACTGCATGCAAACAAGGGACTGGGGTGGCCTACTGGGGTAGCAGCAAACTGAAAGCTAAGTGGAACACCAGGAAATGTCTGCCCAATACTGGCTTCCCCACTCTATGCAATATTATACAAGGTGACAAATCCCACTGCAGTATATGTGGGGGGCCAGGTAAGATGGGGGGGTCATAGGTCACATGCATGGATGTCAATGTGGGGATCTCATACTCACCCCCTCAGACTCACCCAGCAAGTCAGCCATAGAAAACCATAAAGGAATCAATGGCAAAGACCCTCAAATGACGACAATGATGGAATACCCCCCTACAGACTTATTCAGTGATATCACAGCAGGCCTTCCAGTTGCAGTAAGGCTGTAAAGGGTAAAAAGTCTGAAACTAAATTGTATGCCATTACAGTCTAACCTGTGGCCTCTAGTGATATGCCTCTATTCTGTAAGACAGGGCACAATACTATGCTAAATGGAGCCAAAATGTAAAGCCAATATCAGCACAGTATGTGCAAATGTGTACCATTAACAGGCATGCCCCCCACACCCATATTCCCATAGAAATGCAGTAACATGTAGGTTTGTAGGGTAATAGCAGCAGAGCACACATTGCCAGGGCTGTCCCAATCAATGTGATAACTTGTTGCATGTCCACAATATGCAGGGGTCAATGATCTATGTATATGAATGGGAAATACTGTCAGGATGTGGCCAGCACTTACTCCCGGCTGTTATGTCTTAGTGGCCTAGGTACAGTACTGTGGTAGACAGGGCCATATTCCAGGATTCGCAGTGCCAACTATTTCGCATGTCAGCCACACCTACGGTGCGAGTTGTACACACTGTCCAGATGTCAATATCCATTACTGCCGGTAAGCTGGACAAGTCATGGACAGGGGGCCACAGATATGAAGAGTACACAGGCTGGAGTAACGTACACAGTGCCTACCATACCTCCCAACTGTACAGACCTTTTGCAGACTGTACAGAGGTTTGCATCATATTTGTGGTGTCTCTATCATGAAATAGTGGTTGTGTGGCAAATCATTGGCAAACCACAAAAGTCTAAAGTCAGAAAATATTGAACTTCACACCCTATAGAAAACGCATGCTAATGTAACATCTGTTATTGTATCACCCTTCTAAGTTTGTAAGACCAGTTGTTAAAATGATCTTTGTCACAAAATTACTTATGGCTTTGTCCAGATGTCTGGCTGTCATACGTAGAGAGATAAGGTGCCTAGTAGCACCACAGGTACCTGAAGGTCAGTGTACTGGCAGATCATAAAAGGCTGCCACCTTACTGTGTCAACACTGACAACATGTCACTGGCCAACAGCCATACCCCTGGAGTCGGAGGTAGTCACAGAAGGAGCACAAGTATGCCTTGTATATCTGTTCTGCTTGTCCTAACATTGCATTCGCCTACAAAGTATTTGCAAAACAAGAAAAGGTCATGTCAAAACATCAATGGCAGACAGTGGAAGAGCAGATGTCACACCCGTAACAGAAACCAAGCAAGTAACAAACTGGTCCCCCAACTGTCTATGTATGGCAGGGCAGTATCAACACTCTGTGTGCCTGTCCAGATGTCAGACTCAGTGACAGTTTGACAGCTAGGCCATCATGTAGCTGCATAATAACATAGTAACACAAACTGTCTGTGGACCCCAGCAGATGTAGTGGTGCAATGATGGACAACCTGCCAAATAGGTATGCTCAGAG
>NC_056742.1:107622752-107647752 GCF_019279795.1 Protopterus annectens | reverse complement strand
GTTGACTTGTTTTAACACCTTGTATTAGATTAGAAACTAAAGCCAAACAATGTCATACTTTACCAAATAATGTTTGAATTTCTAGATGTTGTATCATACTGTTTTGTGTATCTCTGAACATACACTTCAAACTTTCTCTTGTCATGGATTTTAAGCTTGCAGGCATCATTTTTTTAAAAAGAATGACCATGTTCTCAAAATTCAGTAATCCAGTCAATTCCTTCTGATCCACTAGTACTGGCATTTAGCTAACTTAGTAGTCATGGAGACAATATGCTGATGTTACCGTCCTTGACAATATTTTACTATATTTCAATAGTAAAGTTTTTATTATCAACATGCTGCTTTACCAGTTACATTTTTGAAAGGTGCACCAGTTACATTTTCATTGCAAGAAGGCTGGTTAAAAAATATCACGTAGATAAACAACATTACTAGTTAAACAATTGTTAGCATTGTGCTTTTGTTCTCATCTTTAACATTTACTATATCAATGGCTAGCTTGCAAGCATTGCACCTTTCTAGTTAGAGATTTAGTCTTTGCAGTTCTGAAAAAAGGTTAATTAGCAGGCAGTCTGTTTTTACTGTAACCAAACCATCAGTCTTCTGTTTTTGGTGACTAATTTCACATCAGTTGTCTTACTCCTTTCCTGAAGGCCATTTTGCACTTACTCATCTTCATGCTGTTCTTCAGCATAACTTCCATAAACTTTTCCATTTTGACAAAAAAAAAGATAGTTCACTCACACAGAAAGAAGCCTCTGCTCTTAAATGCAGAAATTAAGCAAAAGATGTCAGTACACTTGCAGGTTGCTTTGCAGGAATAAAAATGAATTTCAGTTTGGTATAAAGTCCAAATTCTAATCACATTTTCCACTTGTAGTATGTTTTACTCACAGACACACACACACACACACACACACACACACACACACACACACACACACACGCACAAACGCACGCACACGCACACACACTCTTGATACCTTGCTTGCAATGAAGCTGTTCCTTTTAATAGCATTTTTGCAGATGTCCCAAATCAGTCCTGAATGCTGCATACTTTAACTTTTTGCTTGGGATATATACAACATCTTAAATTCAAACAGTATTTTTATAGCAAAGCAGCATTTTCAGAACAAAAGAGAATTTTTTTAACAAAATAGCATCTTTATGCCTTTTACCAACATCCAGAGACACATAGACATACACATGAATGACTGTGCGTGTATGTGTGTGTGTGTGTGTGTGTGTGTGTGTGTGTGTGTGTGTGTGTGTGTGTGTGTGTGTGTACATGCATGTATGCATGTGTAATATATATGTATGTGTCTGATGTAAAGTATTTCTTCCATGTAATTTTTGAAAGTTGGTACAGAATAAGTAGTTGTTGCTAGAGGAAGTATTTTAGACTAGAAAACACAAGTGTTATATAACAACCAAACAAAATAATTTATGAAGTCTGCTTAAAAATCACACACATATATAGACCTAATAGACACACACAGACACACACACCTGGCTAATTTTCTGAAGAACAAACTCTATACTCTTTACATTCCCTATTAAAGTGCATTTTAGAAGCTATTTGGTTTGTGTGGGAAACACAGAAGTCTGCTTTTTTTCTAAATATAAGCATGCTGAGAACAGTTCAGAGAATGTTTCATTTCACAAGGGGTATGTCTTTGGATGCAGAATGTAGAAGGAAGGTGGCACACACACAGATAAAGGGAGTGCTTTCAGATGACAATAAAGGAACTCTGGTCATGAATCAAATGGGAGATGAAGAGCCCTAACATGTCACTAACTGTTGTGCACAGTGCCACTGTGCCACTGCACAAACCATTTTATAATCTGGTCTGGTTAAAGTATCTATTATTTTTATCACTATTATTATTATCCTGCGGTGGTGGTGCTGCAGTAGCATTGTCGCCTCACAGTAAGTCTTTGTCCTGTTCAATTCTCAGTCTTCTGTGTGGAGACATGCCTGAATGGGTGTACCTTCGTTGAAGGCTGTGCGTCAGAGCTGGCAACTCGGCACGTAAAAATCTACTGCCAATCATTAGCAGACCGGAGTTCCCCTGTGGCGACCCCTAACTGGGAAAAGCCGAAAGACGCAACAATTATTATTATTATTATTATTATTATTATTATTATTATTATCAGTCAGACTCCCCAGAGTACTTTTAGCTGAATCACATTGTCTGCTATGTGCCTACAGTTATAAACAATGTTTTGATTACTCAACGATATCACATCAGAATTCTGTATATAATCTTTGACCATAAATGTAAGCCTACAAGTTGAATAAGTGTCAGCACTGCAGTCATACAAATGCAATAGGGATATTGTTTCTCATATTACATACATGCATTCATGCAAGAGTCATTAAATAGTGCAACTGTCATTGCTAAATTAAAAAACATTATACTATAGTCAGTTATATGTGGAAGTCAATTAGACTACGTGATGATAGGGAATACAGAAATTCCAGAATTAACAAGATATATGGCCAAAGAAACAGAAGCGTATGGATAAGATTTGTTATAAGGAGAGCAGTGATTTATGATACAAGGTAGAAGTGATAAGTGTGAGAAATGAACTTCAGGCTTTAAACTCCAGACAAGAAATACTTTTTGCCATTAATAGGTTTACTCTAATTTGAGGGAAAAGGTTTATTTAATTCTATATAAATGTCATCACTACCTCTCTCTAGTGTCATAGTCTAATCATCCATATTTCAGCATCATCACATTTTGCAAAATGTTTTCAGCTTTGAACGCTATAATAATGACTGGATTGTATAAGACCTCTTCTGTGAATACACTGAACTCTTAATGAATGCAGAAATAATAATACATCTTTCAGTAGTGCTGTGTAATCTTTTCTAAACTAATCTAATCTAATCTAATACAGAATCCCATGTAATTCCTTGGAACTTTCAGCTATTGTAATTTATTTAAATTTTATGATTGTTTAGTTTGTACTGGAGCTTTTCTAACCAGGCTTCCACTGAAAATGGGCATTCTGCCCAGTTGGACCTTCCCGATAAACAAATGTCAAATAAATAAATAAAATAATATGGAATAAAATGATGTAATATAATATAATATAAAATAATACAATAGAAAATTCATATTTCACAATACAGTACCTTTATAGATCTGTGCCATTCCGACTCCAATGATAACTCCCAAGGCAAGAAGCTTTCCTGCAGTAAATATATCTTGAATTCGTGTAGCCCATCGAACACTGAAGCAGTTCACCCAGGTCAGAAATACTATGCACATAATTAAAGTATGATCAGGTGCAGAAATGTACTTAAAATCCACAATGTACACACCATCTCATGCAGGCCAGGCTTTTTAAGTGTCATATTATAGATTCAATTCACATAACTTTTTGTAACAGTCGACAAGACATACAATTCATTTTAAATTTTATAATGCCTTTACTTATTCAACTTTATTTAGCAGCTAACTTCATCATACCTATAGAATGAATATTTTTGTCATTCTTTTAATAAATTAAACATAGCAATATCTAAGAGTGATATGTTGTTGTACATTCTTATAATTAATGTCATTCACCCTAGTTCTACAAAAGTATTTGTTTTAGACCTTCACAATATGTACATAGCTACTGAATTGCTAAAGCTGAAGTAGTGTCTGTACACTCACCTTTGTTCAGTTATACTGTGATATTTAAGCTGCATCAGTCTTCTATCAAGTGCTTTATGGTGTTGGCTTTGATATGGTGTTTTGTAGTGTTGAGGATTGCTTTAATGTTCTATTATGGCTTCTAATGCTGTGGTTGCTGCTCTGCTAGATTGAGTTTTGCTATTTCAGTTTGCTGGCATTTTTTTCTTCACTTCTTTGGCAGACTATCTGGTTTGTATGTAGATGGATATTCTAATGAACTACATGACTTGATTGTGACTGTTAGCTTATTCTGAGACTAAAAGAGACTCAACTAATTAGTTCAAGCAGTGTTATTTTTGACCACAGATTTCTGTTCACATTTGGCACTTTAACTAAGTCAATTGCTAGCACTTCTATTAATTTACCAACAAAACTGGTATTTGCTTAGCAAATAATGCTGACCTGAGGCTAAGAGAGACACAGCTGAGTAATAAAGGCAATGTTATTACAGGACACACAGTTTTGTTCACATTTGGTGCTTTAACATGGTTGATTAGTATTATTTCAGCTAATTTGTAAAGAAAATGGTATTTGCTTACCAAACAATGCTGAACTACTACCATAATACTGCTCAACCCGTATCATTGTATTTTTATTATGTACAGCATTGTGTTAGCCTTTGTTAATGTTACACTGGAATGAGTTTTTAAGTCAGTTAATATATGATTTATATATATATATATATATATATATATATATATATATATATATATATATATATATATATATATATATACATATATATATGTATAAAAGATTGTGGTAGACATTTGTCTGTTTATGTAATGCTATACATCACTATACTCACAAGCAACAGCATCGATACTGGCAGTAATCAGAAGTTACTAGTTCTACTTAGCTGCATACATTTTACTGTCAGTGTTTAATAATATAGTATATGCTGCTTGTCTCCTATTTTCTCACTGAAATGATCAAGCTTATAGCTATGTACTACATATTCATAATGTTTGATGAGCAGATTAAGTCTTTTAGCTATGCACTACTGTTATATATTTGTATTGCTTGCACATTTGATACAGCTAATTAGTAATGCAATCTACCTAAATAGGGCTGATCTACAACTACCCTTAAAAAGAATAAAAAAATAGTAGCCTTCTCTATGATATTAACTCAAGTCTATAGACTGTTTACATTTGAGCCCTATTTTTACTATTCCCCACTGAAGTTTCAGCTTGCTGCTGTTTCAATGTTTTGGTCAAGTTGTTTCGGTGGGCATATAGAGAAGGCTGGCTGTCTAACAGAATTTGCCTTTCTCTATTACACTCTCACTAAAGTAGTTAATCAATGTTACCTCATTCTCACCCATTAATTCATTTTTTTGTCTTCTCACTTCTTGCCTTCAATAGAGATCTGTGCTAATCCTCAGCTATCAAGTGACCTCACCTCTCCCTCCTAATGTACATAGTGTCCAACTGTGAGGGTAGTCACTAAGTAAGGTATGAAAACAAAGGGTACCTGCATAGAGGATACGTAAGATTTTAGCCTCCATTATTAGCCCTGTATATAAGTATTTCTTAAAACAACTACTACAAATAATCTTAAGTCTTCTCAAATAATTTTATTGGCATTTGACCTATTGTTGTACTAACCACTATATTTAGTCATACAGGACTTGGGGACAGTCAGCACTAACCCCTTAACTCAACTAAGGACTTTTATCTCAATTTCACAGTACATTTTAAATATACTCTGCCTGTTAGTAACCTACCCATTAATAATGCATCAGTCTCCCCACCCCGCTATTAATGGTGTCCTTAGCTGAGCTGCTATAACATATATTTTAACTTACTGTATAGAAAGAATCTACCTCCAACATTTAACTTAACCTATAAATTGCAGATAATAGTGCCTATATAAATTCTAGATAACAGTGCCTTTTTCAGTGTAATCTGCCTATTAGATAGTCTCCCATTGCAATAATGCATCATTCCCTCCCCCCATATTATCTCTCTAGGTTCCATAATTATACAACTCTAACATATATTTTTTCTTACTGCATAGAGAGAAACCACCTCAAACAATACTAAATTTAACCTATAAATTTTAGAGTAACACAAAAAAACAAAAACGAAACCTCCGCAATTAGGACCAGGTGCACGGCTGGAACCAATATGAATAATCAAAAAACGCCAGCACCAAACAGTGAAAAAACACAAAAAATAATGAGGTTAATACATAAATTTAATATAAATCCTAAGGTAGTGCACATCCCAGACCAGTTTCAGCCAGCAGGCTTTCTTCAGTGGGAACAAAGGTATGCCCACTGAAGAAAGCCTACTGGCTGAAACCAGTCTGGGATGTGCACTACCTTATGGATTTATATTAAATTTATGTACTAACCTCATTGTTTTTTGTGCTTTTTCACTGTGTTTGGTGCTGGCATTTTTTGTTTAACACAAAAAACACAAAAGTTAAATTAAATAAAAATGATTATCTGTATAATAGGGGTAAGATAAACACTCACCCTGTTTTCAGAAAAATTTCACAGCCTAGTTTTTGACCATACTAGAATACTACCAGATACAAATCCCCTCCACACAGCCACAATGTACTTGGGCTCACACCGCTTCCCAACCCTACCCCCAATACCTGACCACTCCCTCCTCTACATATATTCTCATCTTAGCTCCACCCACACAATAATATAATTGCTCCACAACAACTTCCTCCTGCCAAAACCTAACTAACCAACAATAACTTCTAAAATCACTGAAATGCTACAGTTAACAAATACTTTGGCCCATCCAAAAATAATACTATCAATCCTCAACTTCCTTCCAGCAAATCCTAACTAATCTCTTACATCCCCTTATTACTATAACTGACAATGCCAGTACTCTACTCTTCACCATCTAAATATGCTCTCCTATAAAACGCCCCATACACTAAACTCCCCTCTCTCCTTCATGATCGTGTCTCACTCTAACCTCCCTCATACTTATATTATAAACAACTCTACATCTTACCAAACACATCTCCATGAATACTTTACCAATTACCAAAAGACACATAGTTACAATTAATCCCCTGCATTTATCAAGTTCAACACAGGCCCTCACTTATATAAAAATCACTACACAAACCTCATTAAACGTAAAATATTCCATACTTTCAAAAAGGTTCAAAGTTACTGTCACTAGCTGTTCCACAAAAACTAAAACAAGACAGTTACATAAGTGTATTCTGAATCTCCCACTAGCAAGTAACATTCTCCCAACCTTGGACTCTCTCAGGCACCAAGTTACTCCACAAATAATAAATCAACCTTGCCTGATAACCTAAGATTCTCTCCCCATAAAAATAAGAAATAGAAATAAAAAACTTGGTCTATACCACACGAACCTCAGAAGCAATGTACACAAAATTCTAAAACTAAACATGTGGATAAAATATCACTCCCCTGACATATTAGTAAGAACAGAATCTTGGCTGAAACCAAACATTAATAACATAGAAATACTCCACTCTGGCTTTAACATCCTTAAAGCTATCAGATCAAATGCAAAAAGCAGTAGGTATAGCAATAGTGCAGCACAGTGGAATAAGTCTGTCACCTTTCCCATTTATCATGCCCTCCTTCCACAATGCTGAACTACTTCTAAATAGGCCAAAACTAAATACACACAAAACAATATGCACAACAGCCCTTTATATCCCAAATGGAGACAATATTAACACATTGGAGGACATCCTATTCTGGCTATCTCACAATATACACACAGAAACATTTATACTAGGTGATGTTAACATTGACTGGTCAAGTCTCACGTCTGAGATAAACATTTCTATTATAAATGTATACAATTTCTCAGAATTTATCACTGCTCTTACAAGAATCAATCAGAAATATGGTACAACTACAATCCTGGACTGGTTATTAATAAGTCACCCAAAAATATAAGCATCCACGGTACCGTAGCAAGCACACTAAATGATCATCTGTCCATACATGCCACAAGAGGATGTCATGAATTGCCCAGGGAACACACATGTGTAAGCCCTCTCAAAATATGAACAACTTTAACCCAGAACTGTTTAATATCTCACTGCAATCTCACAACCAGGACATCCTAAAAATCTTGCCCCTAGATGATGCTGTTGACTATTTTAATAAGATACAAAATAGCATGGCCCTTCTTAGGCTTAAAGGTGTGCAAACAGCCTGCTCCTTGGCTTATTCTCACCACTAGGAAATTAATGATGAATAGAGATAAAGCCTGGAAGACATGGATCAATAATACAATATAAAAAAATCTACAACAATATATGAAATAAAGCCAGATGCCAGATCAAACTTGAAAAGAAACTTTGTTACTCCAATTTGTGGAATAGATGCTACAAACATTCTACACAATTCTAAGTCACCATATCTAAAATATTTATAGGTTTATAAGTTTATACTAGGCTAATGATCAATGGGGCCTTTATAAGCCTAGCCATGCAACTCAAATGTATCCCACAAATTTCTGTGGCTTAGATGTTATTTTAAGGGGTGTATATTAGTTAGGGCATGATTTAATGTCTGCCTTTGTCCATCAGAGGCACAGGTGTCAGACCAGGGGTGAATGTTCAGCATGCATATGTTGAAAATAGATCTATTACTACCTGTAACATGATGTTTTATAACAATATAATAGCTATGAATGAAAAATTGTGCTGTGATGTGATTTATATAGATTTAACTTCAACATTTGACAGGGTCATACACAAAACACTGATCGATAAATTAGTACAATAGGTATTGATGTACTGTTGATAAGATGGATAGCTGCATGGCTTACAAATAGGGCATGGCAAGGATCACACACCAACTGAACAGGTGAAATCCTTGGTTACAGTCAAGGTGTCCCACAGGGCTCTGTCCTAGGCCCTTACTTGTTTAGATTGTAGCTTTCAGACCTTACTTTTTTTATCTGAGGTGTTCTACAGACTATATGCCAATGACCTGAAACTGGGTAAACTGATTACAAGTGTTACAGATAAGGCATGTCTGAAAAATAGTTTGACTAAGTTGACCATTTGGGCACAGGAGAATAATATGTTGATAAATACATCAAAAACTAAGTATATGAGACATAAACTGAAATGTGAATATTTAATATACCACACAGTGATTGAAACTGTAGAGTCATTTAAGGACCTGGGTATATGGGTAGATTCATCTATGAGTTTTTTAATCATATCAACAAATTGGCTAATGATAGTTATAGAACTATAGGTTGTATAAAAAGATTTATAAAGTCTAGGAAATCAAACATAATAAAGTCATTGTTTGTTAGTTACATTAGACCCAAACTTGAGTATGGAATAACAATATGGAAACCTGATAGGAAAACAAGCATGAATAAACTGGAAAGAGTACAGCGAAAATATATCAAGGGCATCCATGGATGCAAAAATCTAAGTTATTATGAAAGACTAAAATATCTGAACTTGTACAGTGTCTCTTACAGATATTTAAGAGGAGATCTTATTCAGGTATATAGGGCATTTAGGGACAACTACCTTTGGGAATGTTTGGGGTTATCAAAAAGTACTAGAGAATCATCAGATGACCTATGTAGAAGATTCTATAGGAATGAGAAGTGTACTAATTGGTTCTCTGACAGAGTAGCTGATGCTTGGAACAGACTACCAAATTACATTAAAACAAGTACTAGTTTAGATATTTTTAAGAACAGCCTGGACATTTATTATGGGAACAAGTGTTTTGGTATATTGGCAAGTTAGAAAGGCATTAACACCTGTGCTTGAAACATTTATATGTATGTATGTATGTATGTAATGTTTTAATTTTTCCATCAACTGGTCCACGTTGTGCTTGATTAGGGTTAGGGAAGGATTCTGCTTTGCATAGATGGGAAATCTATTCAAGAGAATGAAGATTTTCTGAGATACATATCTGCCCCTACAACATGTTTAAGATGTAAGCAAATTTTAAATTCTTAGATCTAGTAGTTCTGGTGCTCTTCATTTTGCAGATAGGCAAAATGTCCATCAAAGTGGGATTCAAGGGCGCCTTGCATGCCAGGCATAAATCACCTTTGAGCAGTCTGTAGGAAACAGGGTATAGAGATACGGCTTTGGACACTCTGCATAAGACATTGTGTTGAACCTCCGTGGACATTCCAGTTGTTGCATGCACCTGGTCAGGAACATACCAAAGGGGGTGTTATACTTATTGATGGGTCTGATGATGATTGAGTGCAGTGCTATGATGACTTTCTTGGACCTAGATGCCATGCCTTTACTTAATAGTTGAGTGACATAAAATGATTTCTTACACCCATAGACACATGTTGGTTGAAAGCCAGGTTGCTATTTACAGGAGTCCCCAAATCTCTGACTACTGTGTCTAATTTTAGGTATGTTTTATCAATGAGGGTCTGGGTGGCCACCTTCCAAAAAAAATACTATTATTAATTTCTTGTCATTGAGTTTTAAGCTGTGGCTTTGGCAACAGTCACTTGTCTTTTTTAGACCTTCCTTTAAGATGTTAGTATGTTGTTTTTTTTTTTATTTGCTCCTAGCTACAAAAACGTGGTAAGCTACAGATCCTTGACAGTGGCCTAGACTTCTAAAAAAATTATACCAAAGAGGAGCAGACCCATCACAGAGCCATGGGGGACTCCACTGGTCACAGTCTTCTTTGTGTGTGTAATTTCCTGGGTCCAGTCTGTAGGCCATTTTGCTATCCAGTGAGCCACATGGGGGTTTATGCTTAATTCCATGAATTTGTTTACAATGGGATATTGTACCAAGTTCCTTTGCTTGTTCAAGGCAAGAGGTTTGCACCATTTTGTCCTCATGATTGTCTTGGTGACCTTCTCAAAAAAGTCCACCAGGTTCAGTAGGTATGACATGCCCTTGATGAAATCATACTGGGTTGGCTTTACTGTCTAAAGGTTTTCATTATCATTGTTAATCATTTCCATGATAATTCTTTCCATGCCTTTGCATGTGAGACTAGTCAGACTAATGGGTCTGTAGTTGCCAGGATCCATTTATGGTCCACCCTTCTGCAGAGGGATGACCGTTGCAGTCTTCCATTTGCATGACACAATGCCTCTGTGGTGGTTATGGCTGAAAATTGACACTAGTGGCCATGATAGGTCATATTTAAGGCTATTTAGTAGGCGTCCTAGGATATTATCAGGGCCCATCAAAGCATTCTTGGCCGAAGAGAGTGCATCTAAGACATGCTCCTTATTGATAATTTGAGAATTTATGTTAGATGTCACTTCCTGCGGACAGCTGGGGGTGTGGTAAAGTTGGAGCTGAATTTGTCAGCCAGAAAATTTGCTATATCTCCCAGTTCTCTGAACATGACATTTACCAGGAGTTCAGCACACCATTCTGTGCTGCCTTTGAAGTGTTGGACATAGCTAAAGAAGGATTTATGGTTGTCCTTGGCCTGGGATGCTATCTTTACCTCAAAATTTGCTTTGTTGGACTTAACTACTTTTCTTAGTTGTCATTTAGTTTGATGAGATAGTTTTTTTTAACATTTTTCATATTAAACTTCCTAATTTCATCTATGACCTTTTTCTTTTGTTGTACAACCAGTTTAATGTTTGTATTCCACCAGAGTGTTTTGTTTTTGGAGTTATCTTTGGGTTTACTTCTGGTAGGCAAAGTGCAATCTCAGTCCAATCATTGACATGGCTACACATGGCTTCTATTAATACTTCCACAAAGGCTGCTGTGTTATCTGGGTTTGGAGGGGCTTAACATTTTGTTAGTTTATCACTCAGTAAAAGTTAGCTTTCCTTGGAGTTGCTTCTAAATGTGACAAGGTTTAATGAGTTGCAGAACTGATTTTTATTTTGAAAGAGACTGCTTTGTGGTCTGACCTCACCGGAGAGGACGCAGCACTGGGGGAGGGTACAGTGTTCTTCCATATTTGTGAGTACCATACCTCTCAACCCCTTACAGCAAGAAATATGGACAACCCTAAAAATAAAAGTGAGACAAAGGCTCAAAAATAGGGACAATTTTTAAATATTGTTATTACAAACTCAAAAAGTTTATAGAATAAAAGGTTGTGAATTAGCATCAATTTACTGAAGGGTATGAAGTCTGAAACTCAAATGTCTGTCATTATTTTCTAACTAATTTGCCAGAAAAGCACAATTTTATGAAAAATGGAACAAAAATATGACAAAAAAATCTGGACATTCTGCAAAAATCTGTACAGTTGAGAAGTATGGTCACTGAGTACCAAGTCAGATATGTTTGTTCCTAAGGAAAGTTTATGCATGAACTGGTCCAGGGTGTTTATGTTTATAAAGTTTAGGAATCTCTGTACCTGCAAATTTGAGATCAAGTAGGATTCCCAGTTTATCTAGGGATAATTAAAGTATGCCACAAATATGGTATTTGGTTGAATAATGAGTGTTTTCAATAGGTCTAAAGGTGTGAACTATGGGTTTCATGGGACACAGAGGGTGACATACAACTTGCTAGGATATAGTGTGTGACTTTATGGTAATCTGGTGTGTGAGTCATCCTGTTTTGCCATCTTATAGGTATGCTCAGTCTAAATATGTGAAAGGCACTGAAGCCTTACACTGTGGGCGTACTCTCTGATGCTTTAAACCATGTCTTGGTAACTGCATGGATGTCTGGATTCTCTGAGGTGAGGAGAGCTTGGAGGGAGGTGAAGCTTCTTGTTTAGTTTTCTGTCATTGAGCAATAACACCTTTAGATTTCCTTGGGTAGATTTTGCTATGTTGGAAGGCTTGTCAATTTGACATTGCCTAAAAGGGCTCTGTGGAAGAGGACAATGTTTTAGCCAATATTTGAAAGCCATTACTACATCTTGGCTTAAACGAACAACCAACCCCAACCCCCACTGCTAACTGAAAGAAACAGCTAATGCTTTCGATAATCACCTTATCTCTACCATTGTTAAACTATTTCACAACCGAATACAAAACAAATCAATCTCCTCTAATAATTTGATCACATCCCACTCAGCCTCAACTCTCAAGTTCATTAATGCTCACTCTTTCTCCTTTCAACCAGTATCCACCACAACACTCTATAATATCTCAAACAAATTAAACCTAGCACTAGCTCCAAAAGAAATTCCTTGTGATTGCCTAAAAATAGCTGCCAGCTGAAGATCCTTTCCAGTATCCATTCTCATAAATAAGCCTCTTTGGGAATCACATGATCCAGCCATATGAATATCACATCGTCCCACTTTACAAGGAAGGTAACTCCAATGACATATCTATGTTTAGCCTTATTGCCATTCTCTCCCCCCTCTTTTGAAAAGCCTTGAAAAATGCATTCATAATCAATTAATGGCACATTTACAAATAAATAACCTTCTTATCCCCACCCAACATGGTTTCAGACTAGAGTGTAGCACTACTACAGCTCACTTAAATTTCACCAGCACTATTAATCTTGAACAGTAGCCAAACGGTTTCTGCCATGTTCATGGATCTGTCTAATGCCTTCAATATTGTTTCCCATATCCTACTTCTAAAACAACTGTTTTCACTTGGCCTATTAAACACCTCCACCAGCCAGTTCTTCGGGTACTTTTTCAATAGATTATAGTATGCTAAATAGATTAACGTCCACTCATGCTTCACCTGTCTAAACAAGTGCTCCCCACGGTTCAATACTGGGGCCACTACTTTTCAACATATTTACTAAGAAACTGCACTCTGACAAAAGTCAAGCATCCCTCATGCAATATAGGGATTACTCCATATTAATCTGTACTGCCAGTATCCCAATTACTCTACAACTTATCACACAAAAATCATTTGCATTGGTTGAAATCAGCCTCAGTAACTCCCATTTTCTACTCAGTCCTAATAAAACTGCTATTATTCCTCCCAAATGCCCATACACACCTCCAACAAAAATTCTCAATAACAGTCTCTGATAACACCCCTATAGAAGTTATCCTCCAGACCAAATTATTAGCCATGACAATTGCTTACAACCCGAAATTTGACTTAAATATGTTACTGGTTATCCCCCCCCCAAAAAAAAAAAACTCACCAAAAGTAGAGACAGTACAGAAAAACAAAATACTTAACGGATTCACCCAGGGAACTCCAGGCCTTTACACTCCTACGTACCAATTTGATTTATGGCTCCCCTGTACTCAAGCTTCCACCCAAAACAAACTAAACCAGTGCTGCAATAAAATAGCAAGAGCCGCCACTAACTCACCAAAGAGAACCCATCAATGCTTAGCTCTTAAGCAACTTAATTGACTTGAATTACCCAAAAGCTCATTTAAACCCAACTACTAGTCCACAAATTAATATACAAACCAGCAAAGCAAAACCTCAGAAGACTTATTACATACCTATATACCTACTAAGGCAGTTTGATCTGCACTTTGCTATCTATAAACCTCACTTGTCCTGGATATCTATATCCTTATCCTTTAAACATATAAGCAACCTTTCCAATTTCAATACCAATCTAACAAATATCTGTCTGACACCTGCACCTGTCCTTGCACAACTCTGGTAACAGTTGAATCACCACCTACTTACTATAACTATGTCTTTCATACTCTGAGTCACTAATACTGCCATACCTGCGTGATTGGGAATTGGCATAACGGTTAAAGTAGTCTGATTCTCACCTTTGAAGGGAAAACAGTTAGGCTTAAAATGGCCTGCAAGCGCAGCTGGCCTTGTACTTGTCTAGTAACTTATAAACTTCTTATTACAATGAAAGGTTGGTTGATGAAATATTGCTTTTAGGGAGAGGGAGTTGGCATAATTGTTAAGGTCTTACCTTCAGAGATACAAAGTACAAGGTTTGATTCTGACTTCTACTTATTGGGTAGGCTTGTAATAGTCTGTAGACAGATAGCCTTATATTTACCTAGAAACATTTAATCTTATGAGCATTTAATCTGAATCTTAGCAGGCAGTAATGGGCTTAATATCTAATGTAGCTCATACTTTAATGATGTTGTACTACTAATGTATGTTCTTTATCCTAGTACCCAACACTTCCTTCTATTTATTTCCTCTCTAGTGTCTGTTCATGACATTCTCATATCTCTAATACTGATCAATTCTTTCTCCATGTCCTTAATTTCCCCTCTTCCATATTACTGCTCACCATCACATTACTCTATTTTGACATCAGAATACTTTGTTATATTTTGCCTCCGTATATTATTAGAAATACAGTAAGTATTTTGTATAACTATATATAACTTTATTTGACACATGCTATCCACCTCTGCAAAGTGTCTTGCCACTTGCAGTACATAACTGCATTCTTGATCACAATTTCTCCTAACAATGTTCTGTAACTGTATTTTAATCTGTTGTGGGTATTCTTATTCCCATATATATAATTACTTATCAGCTATTGTAAAATGTCTTTTTTGTGTGTGTTTGTGGAGCCTTTCTCCCCAAACCATTGTAAGATAGTGAATCTGTTGTGGGACTTTTTGTCTCCTTGTATATAATTACTCATCATGTCATTACTAAACATTTAATCTGTTGTGGGGATTTGTTCCCCCTGTATATAATTACTCATCAACTATTATTTAAATGTTTTAGAATCTGTTGTAGAGCTTTTATCTCTGGACCTCCACAAAAAAATGGGCCATTGGCTGAGTTGGACTTTCCCAATTATCAAAGGACATATAAATAAATAAATAAAATAAATTATTGTTACTCTGCACCTGCAGCTGAATATAAATTTTAAATCATGTATCAGACAAAAAATAGTTATAGAAGTGCTGACTTTGTGAAACAAGGTAAAGTACAATGCTTTACTAACTTAGAATTCAAAGGCAAAAACAGCAGAGTTAAAGTACCCACCACACAGGAGATAATATCGGGATAAAAACTTCTATATCCTCAGGTGAAGGGGAGAATAATTATCACCACCACCAATTTTTTTAATTTTCACTCTTCGAATTCTGTGTATCAGAATTCTGAGACTATGGGTGGTGCAGTGGTGCAGTAGTTAGCATTATCGCATCACAGCAAGAGGTTCTCAGGTTCAGTGCTTGGCTAGTTACTCTGGTTTCCTTCCAAAATCATGCATCTGGAGATGTTCTTCGTCTCCCATTGCTGCAGTCCTGACATATGGGTACTCCGCTGTCCACCATCGGCCCAAATACCAAAGGGCTAGAACCGGCGTCGGTCATCGGCGCCCGAGACTGACATCAGTACGTGTCAGTACAAGTGCGCATGACCGACGCCATAACCTCAGTCTTTCTTGCCGCATGGTCCTAAGCAGAAGCAGAATTTGCAAGTGCCGTTCGGCATTCTGGAATTGTCGGTTTTCGAGTTTCAGACCGGAGACCAAGTTGGGCTAAGTACCCCGTTGGGGATATTTTTGTCTTTTTCTTGCCTCAGTATTGACGGATGTCAGAAAAAGTTAATAACTGTATTTCTTGTGGGAAACAGATTCCTCATAGGGATTACCATTCACTCTGCATTCCTTGTTTAGGGCCTGAGCACGACGTTGTTGGGTGTCGCTTTTGTGCTACTTTTAACAAGCGTACTATTAAACGTCGGTTGGACTGTGCTAGGCTGGTGTTTGGTAAACGTTGTAATTATAACATGCCGTCGGATTCTCCGATGACTGGTTCTTCTAAGAAACGCAAAGAAAAGTCTTTGCGGTCCAAACAGGATGAGGCGTCCGCTCTGGACGCCGGTTCTGTAGTACCACTGGCTTCTTCAGCGGATCCTTCTGACAGTTTACCTGAGTCTCAAGGGGAGCCTTTGCTACTGCAGGAAGTGGCTTCTCCTGTGTTAGGCCAGGCTGAGGGTGCTTCTCTGATGTCAGTGGTTCCCTCCCCTCATAGGGTAGTTAGGCCTCCTCCTTCTCAAAGCAGAGGACATTCTAAGTCTAAGTCTGCCCCTGCTGGTGCTAGTCCCCAGGGTCCAGCTCCTAGGAAGCACATGTTGAAGATGGCTGAAGATTTGATTACTTTAATTAGGGGTTCTATGCCTCCCCCTGTGAAGAGGCCCAGGGTAGAGACAGAGTTGGAGGGTTTGGTTCAGTCTTCCAATGAGTCAGATTCCTCTGTAGAAGAGCTTCAGGATTTCCCTCCTTATTCTGATTCGGAGGCTGAGGACTCTACTCCCTCTGCGTCCCCTCCAGAAGATTTTTCTTTCTCTGAGACTTTGCATTCCATGAGGGAACATTTTAAATGGGAGGGCCAGGATTATTCTGATTCTCGTAAAAGACTAAGAGAATTCTTGTTTTTGCCTCAGCATAGGCCCTTGGCTATTCCCCCTGTACTGGATGTTGTTCAGGATGTGTTTTCTGAGGCTGCCCTTAACCCAGATTCTCTGCCTCCTGCCCCGGTTAAACCAGATAGATACTACAGGGTTCCAGAAGCTCACAAGTACTTATAGAAGAGTCCTAGGGCTGATCCAGAAACTATTACTCAAGGCCCCAAAGGGGTTAGGGCTTCTGTGGTTAGGAATCCAGTTCCTCTGGACAAGGATGCTAGGGCCCTGGATAGGTGGGGTAAAAAACTGTATACCTCTTCGACTTTGGCTATGAGAGCTTTAAATTGTCAGTTTCATATGCTCCGGTATCAAAATTTTTTGCTGAGCCAATTGAAATGTAAAGTAGATGCTTTAGCTGAAGGTATTGAATGTAAGGAGCTTCAGGATTTAGTGCATGCTTCAGACCAAGTTGGTAAGCATTCTTTGCAGTGTGGTTTTGATGCTTTACAGGCTTCTTCCAGGGTGGCTGCTACTAGTTCAGTTATTCGTAGGCATGCTTGGCTTAAAGATCAGACCTTGTCAGAGCATGTTAAAGCTCGAATTATAGATGCTCCTCTACAATCTGATGTTCTCTTTGGCCCTCCAGTAGAATCAGTTTTGAAAAATGGAGGAAAAAGCTAAGTCTATGCAGACAGTTAAGGATTTTTACAGGTTCAGCCCCTAAGTTCAGTAGGAATTGGCCTGCTAAGGGATGGTCTTTCCCCTCTTCGGATTATCAATCTAGGGGCAGGTCGAGGCGAGGTAGAGGTAGGGCTTCCTCTCAGGGCCCTGTTACTTCTAGGTCTTTGAATTCTTCTACCCCTTCTGCTGGGGAGGGCAGGGGTCAGTCCTTTCGGAAACAGTCCCAATGACCCGTGTCTTCAGCTGCCGGACTCTGCCTTGCTGGCAGCCCCTCTAGGAGGAAAACTGAGACTTTTCAAAAGGAATTGGCATTTGGTTACCCAAGACAAATGGGTATTGGACATAATAAATCGAGGCTACAAATTTTATTTTCACACATTCCCTCCTTTCAAAGGTATGCCAGATGTGCCTCGTCAGCAAAGACTGGAAGCACAGACTCAAATTTCTTCTCTGCTTCAGTTGGAAGCAATTCAGGCAGTGCCTTCTGCAGAAAGAGGCACAGGGTTTTATTCCCGTCTTTTCTTAGTGCCAAAGAAAGGAAATACTTGGAGACCAATTCTGGACTTGTCCTTTCTAAATACCTTTCTGGAAATTCCAAAATTCAAGATGTTAACACTGCAACAGCTGTTACCTATGCTGGGCAAAAATCACTGGATGGTGACTCTGGATCTCAAGGAGGCCTATCTTCACATTCCTATCAGGCCCAGTTGCAGGAAATTCCTGAGATTTCGGAATGGGAATTTGCATTATCAGTTCTCTGCATTGCCCTTTGGCTTGTCTACTGCGCCCAGGGTATTCACAAAAGTCCTGGCTCCAGTCATAGCTTTTCTCAGGCTACAAGGAATTCAGATTTATCCTTATCTGGACGACTGTTTGATTCTGGCTCAAGGCAAGCACGAACTTCTTCAACATCTGCAGTATGTAATGACAGTTTTAAGATGCCTAGGGTATTCTGTGAACGAAATAAAGTCCAGTCTAGTACCCTCACAAGAGATGTGTTTTCTGGGTGTGAAACTGAATACAGTGGCTCAGATGGCATTTCTTACCCCGGACAAACAAAGGAATCTTCACCTATACTTCCAACCGCTATCAGTAATGTCCAGGCTGACTGCAAGGACAGTCCTTCAAGCCTTGGGGTTCATGGCATCTTGCATTCTAGTACTTCCCAATGCCAAACTGCATATGAGGAAGCTACAATGGTATCTCAAAAGCGTTTGGACTCAACACTGCCACGATTTGGACACTGTCATTCGGATTCTACCTTGCATTCAGAGAAAATTTCTGTGGTGGGCTCAGGAATGTCACCTAAACAAGGGGCTCTCTGTGACCCAACCAGAGGCAAGTCAGATATTAACGACAGACGCCTCAGAGTCAGCCTGGGGAGCTCATTTCAGAGGAAAATGGATTCAAGACCTTTGGGCCCCAGAGCTACTTCACTTGCATATCAACATGAAAGAGATGCTGGCAGTTCGATTTGCTTTGGAGGGATTCAAAAGCCTACTTCAACCAGGACTGGTGTTGATTCGAACAGACAACACGACTGTCATGTGGTACATCAACAAGCAAGGGGGAACTCATTCTTACCCTCTTTGCAGACAAGCAATGCTGTTATGGGAAACTGCTTTGAATCTGCACATCACTCTTCGAGCACAGTTTCTGCCAGGAGCACAAAATTCTTTAGCAGATGTTCTGAGCAGACAGATTGTGGATCCTCACGAGTGGAAATTGGACCCTCAGGTATTTCTTCAGTTGACAATGGCTTGGGGAACTCTGGACATAGATCTGTTCGCTTCTCCTCTGAATTTCCAACTGCCACTGTTTTGCACAAGGCTATTTCATCCAAAAGCCTGGAAAATAGATGCACTATCCTTCAGTTGGAGCAACCTTCACGTGTATGCTTTTCCCCCTTTGCCTCTTCTTCCGAAGGTGCTGTTGAAAGTCAGGAGGGACAAACCTTGCATGATCCTTATAGCACCGGATTGGCCTCGTCAGCATTGGTACCCTCTGTTGAGGAGCTTAATTCATGTACCACCTTGGCCACTACCACAGATTCCTCACTTATTGTCTCAGGAAAACAATCATTTTCTCAATGTCAGGGTGCAATCCCTACACCTGACAGCCTGGCGCATTCTGTTTTAGAGAAGGGGGACCTTCAGCTCCCTCAACAAGTTTTGGATGTTATTTTGGAAGCCAGGCGTCCTAGTACTTGAAAAGTTTATGCTGGTAAATGGAAGAGATTTTTTCTTTGGAGTTCAGCTAAAGGCTTTGATGTCGAATTGCCTAATTTGAGTTGTACATTGCAATATTTGACTATTTTATTGGACAAGGGGTTGTCCTTCTCTTCGGTGAAAGTGCATGCTGCAGCTATTTCTGCTCACTATGATTGTGACCCTCCTTTATTTTCACATCCATTGGTTAAACAGTTTCTTAGAGGGGCAAAGAATATCAGACCCCCGCGGAGGGCTCCTACTCCTACCTGGGATCTTAATTTTGTTTTGGAAAAGCTGACTCTGCCTCCTTTTGAACCTGCAGCTACAGCTGACTTGCAGTTGTTGTCCTGGAAGACTGCTTTTTTATTGGCTATTACTTCTGCTAGAAGGGTATCTGAATTACAGGCCCTCATGGCAGTGGAACCTTTTCTGATTTTTCACAATGACAGAGTTTCCTTACGTACTAATCCTACTTTTCTGCCTAAAGTGATTTCTAATGTGGCATTGAACCAATCTATACATTTGTCTACTTTTTATGCTAACCCCCAAAATGAAGGGGAAAAAGTTTTGCATTCTTTGGATGTACATAGGCAGTTGAGGTATTATTTGAGCAGAACCAAGGAGTTCAGAAGATCTCAACAATTATTTGTTTCTTTTGCTTTGACTTCACGAGGGAAAGCTGTCTCGAAACAAACTATTTCCAAGTGGATTGGCCATTGTATTGCTTTTTGTTACTCTCATCATGGAGAGGATGTTCCGGCTGGGATCAGGCCTCATTCTACTAGGGCTACGGCCACTTCTACTGCTTTTTTGAGGGGGGTAGCTACTAAAGACATTTTAGAAGCAGCTACTTGGAGTTCTGTACATACCTTTACAAAGCATTATCATTTACCTCTTTATTCTAGGTCTAGGGCTGGGTTTGCCACTGCAATCTTACAGGGCATGTCTGCAGCTCCTAATGCTATTTAGTTGACCAGCCTCCCTTTTTTTTTCCGTTGCTCTGGGATTCTACCCATATGTCAGGACTGCAGCAATGGGAGATGAAGAACATAGTACAGTTTTGTACCTACCATAAATGTAGATGTTCGAGGATCTCCATTGCTGCAGTCCAATTTTCCCTCCCTCCTTCCCCCTTTTTCTTTTTAGGTTGGGGTTTTGGGTGGTGTTTTTTGCATTCTGACGTCTGAGGCAAGAAAGACTGAGGTTATGGCGTCGGTCATGCGCATTTGTACTGACACGTACTGATGTCAGTCTCGGGCGCCGATGACCGACGCCGGTTCTAGCCCTTTGGTATTCGGGCCGATGGTGGACAGCGGAGTACCCATATGTCAGGACTGCAGCAATGGAGATCCTCGAACATCTACATTTATGGTAGGTACAAAACTGTACTTTTTTCTCCCCAGGCCTCTGCTGAAAATAGGCTGTTTCCTAGTCAGACTTTCCCGATCAACAAATGTTAAATAAAGTATAAATTCCTTGTGATGGATTTGATAGATTTTTGGAACATGAAGTTCTTTATCATGGAACTTCAAGTCCAAAAGTGTGAAGACAGTCAAAAATAAACTTAAGTAGACTTTGATTGTACCATGCAGAGATTGCAGATTCATTCATTTTACACCTATGATGCCATGGATAAGAACAATTGCCCCACTTCCCAATGTTTTAAAATTGTATTCCTGGATTCTGTTTTGCAGAAGCCTGAGACTTGCATGGAAGTATTAACGCCATAAAACAATGTCCTACTTATTATTCTACTACAAGACAACAGCTGAGGTAAATCAGGTCAGTTGCAGGCTTTAGGGCAAAAAGGTAGATGCCCTGTGAAGGGACCTTATTGTTTTCATGCATAGGTTCATAGGAAGGTACTAGGCTATTGGCCCTAGTGCCTATATAAGCCTAGCCAAATGGTACACTGGCATTTGCCACTCAAGCAAAATTACTGCATGCAAGAAAGTTTCTTATATTCTGGCAGCTAATCCTTTAGCCAGGTTGCTTCTCATTATAGCAGCTAATGCATCCTGTATATCCTCTTCAGGCTTACTCTTTGTTTTTTTTTTATTGAGTGTAAAACTTTAGTACTACTCTAGAATGTGAAATGTAGTGTATGCATTGTAAAGTGCATGCAAAAAATTACACGTATCCCAGTGGATATGCGCCTGTAACAGTTAGATTAGTAAGTAAAGATCACATTTCATAGCTTTACCATCAAGTATTATTTTTAAATGCAATGTAATATTATACTTTGCAAAAAATACAATAAAGTGTTAAGTAAGGTTCATGTTAGTGTTAGCTATTCGTGATCTAAGAATAAACTATAATTCATCAGATATGGCTAAGCAAATAACCTGTGAGTCTGAAGGGAAGAAGAGAAACATCTTGCAGAATGTGAAATAATTTTCATTAAAGTCCAAATGCTGCAAATATTCAGTGCATGTTTATGAAGTTGATACTGTGTCTTTCAAATTGTTTTGGCATATGGGGGCATGTGTTGATCGTGATGGCAGAATGCTATTCGTGCGTGTAAAATATCACTTGAAAGAGACTTTTAAAAGCATTTTATCTATAAAACCATTCATGCTGTGTGACCCTGAGACACAAACAACTTATTAATACAGTACAGTGTAGTGTTCAGATGACAACATGTACACATGCACACATTCTTCCAAGACAAGAAATTGGCTTACTTGTGACTTACATACAGTCATTTCCTTGTGAAACACAAACATATACACACAAACACACACACACACACACACACACACACACACACACACACACACATACATATATATATATATATATATATATATATATATATATATATATATACACACACACACACACACACACACACACACACACACACACACACACACACACACACACACACACACACAGAATCTTTCAAAAGCAAAATTAATTACGTTTGTATTTTTGCAGATAAATAATGTAGGACAAACTACAGTCTTCAAGTGATCTGTTACTGCTGCTTACTGAAGGAAAAGGGAGGAAATGGTAGTGTGAAGTGATTAATACATGAGGACTGATAGATGTCAGTGTACAGTACAGTGTTTAGACACTCCCCGGGATTCAGCAAACTTCCTTGCAGAAATAGCGTATTCCTGCACGGAAGGGACCGTTCCCGTACAGCACGGCAGCACGCCATGCATATTCATGAAGGCACGCTGCTGTGCTGTTAAATGGACATGGTTCTGTGTACGAGTGAAGGGGGTGTGTCTGAGAGCAGTACTTTCACAATACACATGCCCCCTGCACACCAGAATTGCCGTTCGGCAATTTGAAATGAGTGAGAATGCTCGTAACACCCTCCCAACCTGTCAGGGTAAGAAATCTGGTCAAAGCCATAAGGGACAATCATCCCTACCAAGGCAAAAGTAGAAAGAATAACAGATGTAGCATAAGCACATACCGCACACCTCTCAACCCATCAGAGTAAGGAATGTGGACAAAGTCATAAGGGACAATCCCACAAAGCAGAAAGGTTCAGCATTAGCAGGGATATTTTGAAGGGTACAAATAATAAAACAAATACATTTTTTTATACATGCAATAATGTTTAAGTGTAGCTGTACTGCTATGCCCGTTGCTTAGCTACACCTAGTCCAGCTTAAACTGCACAAGAAGTTAAATAGAAGAGACATCCAACATACCAGTACTGCAATAGTGTAGTAGTTAGAGTGCATGCTTTGCAAGCAGCCATTCCCGATTTGATCCCCACTGTAACCAATTTGCATTTTACATGTGAAAGCAGTACATAAACATTTTTTTTTATAATTAACTACTAAATAACATATGTTTGTTAACCAGGGTAGAGTAGTAGGTCCAGATGTGAGGTATCAGTTTAATAAAGTTGTGAAACCCCCATATAAACACATGTGGTCCATATAGTATAGTCAAACATGAATAAATGTAATGAAAGCAAATTGGATAATGTCAAGGGCAGTAAACAAATTTATAATATGTAATGAATGATGAATCAATCCTATATAGCAGATAGTCTATAAAATAAAAAATAAGCAATGTTAAGCATTGTGTAAATATGACTGCTAAGCAATGAGCAGTCCAGCTAAGTAGATTTGCCCATTGGTAAGCAGTGCTGAACCTGCCCCTTTAAGCACTGCCATCCTTAGCTAAGCAGGTTTGCTCGTAGCTTAGCTCAGCATATTCAAAACTGTCCAATCATGGCAATGGGCAGGAAATTGGTTGTATTTAAACCCTGCAGGCAGGAATACAGCTCATAACTGGTTGCAGCTTCCCACTGTAGGCAGTATGGCAGGGGTTGGTGAGGGCATGCACTTCCAGGCGCAGTGCTGGGGCATACAGGAGTCCAAGGTCATGATAGGACTCCTGGTAAAAAAACATGATGAGAGACTGCTGCAGGGCCAGTACCAGGGCTCTCAATATAAAGCAAAAGCCTGGGACTGTCTTGCCCATGATCTCACCAGTGCCACTAGTATGCCCTGGACTGGTGAGCAGGTCTGGCACCACTATGTCAACTTGAAGTGGAGGAAGAGAGAGCTCTTGGACGAGTGGGTCCAAGATGCAAGGCAGAGGGTGATGTCCTAGCAGTGTGTAAGTATTAATATCAATAACTATTCACCAAAGTCCAGCCTGTGTATGTGATGGATAGGTATGCCTAAATATTTCTCTATTCCCTTTACAGTTGAAGTTGAGCAGGCTGTGAATCAGGAAGCCCATGCCAGTAGGTTTCAAAGACTGCATTGCGAGGCTGGTGACTAACAATCCTGCTTGTAGTAGTCGTACCAAATAAATGTAAAGTAGTAGAAAGTCACCTGGTAGTATAAAAACTGTGTATGGGTTGTACTGAATAAACCCGACAACATGACAGTAATAGTCCCATATAGGCGATATTTGAATAAAACCGTAACTGCCTGGCAATAAAGTTCTAAATCCTGAACTGGTTGTGTTTACTCTGGTATTTTATGGCATTTAGTGTTGCATTCTCTGAATAGTAATGTTGTGTTAACCACTGTTACCTACACTGTGCTACATACAAAATATGTCTAGAAATGTCTGTATAAGACTGTTGTAAGTACAGGGTCAGATTGTGCAACCAATAGAGACTTAGACAGAAAACACTGAAGGAACAGACAGTGGTTTGTAAATAGTGCACGCTGATGAAACAGAAATTGTTGTATTTTTAGCAGACACAGCCACA
>NC_056742.1:107610252-107615252 GCF_019279795.1 Protopterus annectens | reverse complement strand
GTATTATTTGATGTAATGTTGTGGCTACTGATACTCATTACTAGTGCTGTCTCTGTAAAGAACTATGGACAATGTCTGATGTCCTGTGATGTGTTTTTCCTGTTTATGACTTTCAAGTGTGATGCAGAGGCTTCCAACCTATGATGTCCAGGAGACAGCAGCCATAACTGAGGCCATTCTGGAACACTACCACATCCTCTTCAGTTGGGGTTGCCAAGATCAGTGGGAGAGGACAGCCCTCTGGGAAGACCTCACACAGAGAGTGAACACCTTGGGGAACCATGGCCACACACACGAACAGGTCAGGCACCGAGCAACTGACCTGATTCAGTGTGCATGGCAATGGGCTGCTGTGGTGGTGAGGGACCATTCTGCTACTGGTGGGGGTCCAGCCAGAGAGGCCCCACTTACAGCAATGGAGGAGCTCCTTGCCAGCCTTGGGATGGCCCACAGAAAACAACCACTACAAGATGTAGCTGTCATGGAGGTGGGTGCCACCCAGAAAACTGGCGAGGAGTGTACAGGTAAGGGAAAAGTCCACATCAGTGTACTGAGGTTACATTTCAACTGTGTAGTAACAGTCTTTAGATTCAGATATCATTGCAAAATAGAGTACTGGGTGGGGTTTAGTAATCCACACATGTGCCCATTTCAGGTGAAGAATAGCAAATACTGTAATATCATACTGTACACGGTACCTGTGCATACATGTAGCATTGCTCCTGGAGTGATGGCTATTGTGAAGCTGCTGACAATACCTCTCCCTCACATTACCTAGGTACCTCTCATCAACATGAGGCACAGCAGCCTGAGGCCAGTAAGTATGAGATCTTTGGTTCATATGACTTCAAACAAAGGAGACCCGCTCTTTGATGTAAGCGTTCACTCTACCCCCAGTGATGGGGACCAAGGATTAATGGTCTTGGTTTTAAAGACCATGACTGATATGCAAAAGACTCTGCAATGCCTATTGCCTAAGTGGAATACAGAACATCTCAGATATTCTAGTTCAGATGAGGACATTGATACTGTAGTGGACTTTAATGTTCATACTGTGACTGCATAATGTAATTGAATGGAAAAACCTCAGACCAACAATTTTGCTTACACAGATATTGCTTCTGTGTTCACTAATGTTTCTGATCCTTTTGTGGTCTCTGACAAACCAGTAAGTACTGTAGAACTTACACTTTACAGAGAGAAATGTGAGACCCTTAGTAGATTGCTTAAAAAAATACAAGAGTTTAGACTTGGAAAATAAATATTTTCAACGTAGTGTTGAATTAAAAATAGTTCAAAAAGGGTTAAGGTTCTTTAAGTGTACTTTTTTTAATACTGCTGGTATTAATGTTCTAAAATTGCTCATTGACAATAAAAGTGGTTTACTAACAGAACTAAAAGAAAATATTACTCAACTTGATCAATGCATTCAAAATGATTTTCATAATAAAATAGGTGAGCGAAGAGAATATCGAAGCATTTTACAAGAAGTTGGAAAGCATGAAGAGACTGTTATTAAACGTAAAAGTTCTAAGCTGTTAAGGGATGTAACAGCTTATGCATATGAAATCGATTCAGCTTACTCCGTCTTTGAAAATGTTGCTAAAAATGTTAAATCAGCAATTAATACCAATAACAAATACAATGGTGGTACCAGAAGTAAAAACTCTAAAATGGGTCAGTTCCATTTTAAGAGAACAAGGCAGGGACCTCCAATGGCAATCCTTGGGTTGGGAGGGTGGCTTAATGGCTAAGGTGTTTGCCTTACAAAGACAAGGTGCAGGGTTTGAGTCTCACAAGGGGTAACTGGCTAGGCTTACAATGGCTCCCAAGGGCAGTTAGCTTAGTACTAAACTATGAACTATGAACTATCACAATTTGAATTCAGGAAGTGATAAAAGCTCCACCTCTGTAGTGGAGCTAGTTTGCCATGAAGCATCAGCTAGTAACACCACTGATTTAGGAGCTAGTAACACCACTGATTTAGGAGCTAGGCTGAAAGTTTTTTTTTAACTCGGAAATGGAAGGGAAAGGTTCCAGAACCAGAATGGCAAAGAAAAAGGACAGAATGACTTCAGACTCTTCCATGGACAGTTAAGTGAACATTACAATGTTGCTAACAATGTAATTAATTTATCTAGTTGTGTTCTGAATGAAAATCATTGCAAACTTTTAATACTTTGTTTGAATTTTATACCAGCTAAATAAGCCAATGTAAGTAACACTTTGTTGGACTTGAAGAAATATATTAGGTCTTTGAATTTAAATTTCATTTTAAGAGATGTTAACATGAATAGCAGTTTTGTTAAACCTTCATCTTTTAATGCTATGTTTTCCCATACTTTAACTGTATATGAAACTGTTTGTGAAAGACAGATAAGGGTTAGTGTTGAATCATGATAATTTAACAAACAGAAATATGTATTATAATCTTACTAAGGATGATAAAAAGGCTTTAACTGAACTAATGAATAATGAAAAAAATAAGAATTATGAAAAGTGATAAAGGGAGAACCCTTGTAATAATGGACACTGAGTGTTATGTTAACTATACTGAAAACATTCTAAACAATGTGCAAGAGTATGAGCAAGTGAATTTAAATGTTGTTAACAAGAGTTAAAGGATGATTTATTCATTCTTATTTGACAATTTTTGAATGGTAATGGGAGGTTTGTTTGGAATTCCAAAGATTCACAAAAATCGAACAACTCCCCCCCCTTTAGACCCATCGTATCTGCCCCAACTATATAACTGAAGGTGTTTCATTGATAGTTGACTACTTTTTCAAGCCTTTAATATTTAAACTGGACTCTTACCTTAAAGACTCATGGGAATTTTTTGAATTGTTTTAGAAATGTTTCAGCAACTGTGTTTGACCCAAGTAAATACATTTTATTCACAGTAGATGTGGTATCTTTATTTGCTTGTATTCCACACAGTACTGGTGTGGAACATGTCAGACAGTTTTTAAACACATTTTCTGAGTTTTTCTAATGATCAAGTTAATTTGTACTGTGAATTTCTGGAAATTTTATTAAACAATAATTATTTTATGTTTAATAAAAATATTTTTAGATAAATTAAGGGAGTAGCGATGGTGGTCCCTCGCTGCCCCCTCTTTTGCCAATATGGTAATAGGTTGGTGGGAGTACCAGAGTTTGTATAGCTTTTTCAACCAGTTCCAGGTTGTGTTTTACAAAAAAATTGTGGATGACTTAATTTTTCTAATAGAAGGAAATTTAGAGTCCACAAGTTTGTAGGAACTTTAAACCAGGGCTCTGAGTTTTTGAAATTCACTCTTGGAGATGTGGGGTTGAAAGTCAATTTTTTTAGATGTTAATTTAGAATGGGATTTGTGCTTGACTAGGTTTGTAAGTCAAATACATCATAAGGAAACATTTACAAATAGCTACTTACATTACCAGAGTTTACATCCTCCTTTTATGAAGAAAAATATTCCAAAGGGGGAGTTCATAAGAGCAAGCCATATGACTAGTGAAAATGTACATTTTTTAGATGAAGTAGAATTTATTATTCGTTTATTTCTAGAAAGGGGCTATCAAGAGGTTAAGTTAAGAAACACAGCTGAGTTTGTTATTAGCAAAAGGATGTCCCATTATCCCCCTATTCTTGTTGTTCCATTTGTTAATAATATTAGTAATAAAACCAATAAAGGACATGCATACTGCAATTTGGACATGACAGTTGATTCAGTGCTCATTCAAAACATTATTAAGGAAAATTGGAAAATGTTGGAAGGAAACCAAGACCTTTTTAAGGTCATTGGAATTAGACGTTTTTTGTGTTTAAGAAATATTGTAATTTAAAATTTTTATTTGAAAAAATGAAGTATCAACTGGTAACAGGTTAACTAACTGTAATAGAGCCCTAGGTATATTTAAATGTGGTTGCTGTAATACCTGTATGTATATTTTGGAAGGATCATATATAAGTTTAGCACACTTGCCTTACACTATCAAAGTCCCTGGTCATTTCAATTGTAAAAGTAAAGGGTTGATTTACATTGGGGTGTGTTCCCACTGTGGTGCCTTTTACACTGGGATGACCATTCGTACATTACATACTAGAATTAGGGAGCATTATTATGATATAAAAAAGAAAGATGTTAAATGCTTTTTATAAGCATACACTTAGATGCCCTCAGTACAACAAATTTCTGTTTTCAGTATTGGAACTAAAGGAACTGAATGTCAGGGGTGGTGATTTTAAAACTCTACTAGAACAACAAGAAGCTTTGTGGCAAATAACATTAAATTCTGATCAACAACCTGGTTTAAATGAGGCTGTGAATATTAAATGTTTTTTAAAACACTGTAGGATGGATATTATAGCAATAACCCATGCCTGGGTGTGGGTAATGCTGGATTTACCCACGGTTGGCGTGGTTTGGTCCCGAGGCTTCCCGAGGGACCAAACAAAGCCAACCGTGGGTAAATACAGCATTACCCACACCCAGAAGTGGGTTATTGCTACAATGTTGCATTCGAATATGCGCATGTTTTTATATACCTACTATTATATAGATGTCACACGTTGCATTCGAATATGCGCGTGTTTTTATATACCTACTATGGATTCTATATATTTGTATACAAATATGCAATTTTATATGTTTTTGTTATAACTTTCTTACTTTTTCAGTGCAATCGATCTGCTTTAGTTCATCCAAATAATGCCTCGCAGAAGATCAAACTTAGGTTGTCGTAGTCGCGGATCGGGAGCAGTATGACGAGTAATTGCAAATCAAACTAAGGAAGAACAGGCATCAGCGAATGAGCGAAACAAAGAATGGCTCAAATACATGCTGAGGAAGCAGCAGAGCGACATGCAACCAGACTTGAGGATGCACGGTTGTGAGCATGGCGATCGTGTTCTGCAGCTTCAGATCTGCTTCATTCTCCTCTATCGACACCAGCGGACGAAATAAATGCTTGCCTGAAATACTCTACTTTGTTGTGACACGTAAAGAAGTTAAAAT
>NC_056742.1:107577999-107593968 GCF_019279795.1 Protopterus annectens | reverse complement strand
GGTATTATAATGGTTGCCTATATATGCATTTATGGCTGTGAATTGTCTACAACAACCTCTACGGTGTTTGACAACTGTTGGCCTTGTAATGTGACATTGGGACATATGGGTCCTCAATATAGAAAATGTAGCAAAACCCATCCTACAATGGATTCTGTTATTACACAATCACACCAACACCCACACAGAATACTGCTGACACACACACTCACTTGTCAGTACTGTGTTTCAAACCCCTACCTAACTATGTATTGGTACTAGAGTGTTACACAGTTATTGTAGGCACCACTGAACTTATATGGTAGAGAGTTGTCCAAAGGTATATTTGAAGGTGAGTGACATCAGTTGCAGTGCTAAAGGAGGGGAGAGGGAAGTGTAGGAAGTGTGAATGACCACAAAATCAGGTGACATCAAAGACACACACATTCTCACACACAAATTATCACAGTTGCCAGGACCAGGACTAGAACACCTATCTAACTAGTTTGCTATACTATGGTATTATGCAGTTATCACAAGTGCCACAGAGCTTATATGTTGAAGAGCTGTCCAAAGCTATCTTTGAAGGTGAGTGACATCAGCTGCAGTGCTGAAGGAGGGGAGAGAGAAGTGTAGAAAGTGTGAATGACCACAAAATCAGGTGTTAACAAAGACACACACACTCTCACAGTTGCCAGTACCAGGATTAAAACTTCTACCTAACTTGTTTGTTACCCTACAGTATTACGCAGTTATCGCGAGTGCCACAGAGATTCTAGGGCTGAGGCTTGGCCAAAGGGTTGTTTCAAGGTGACTGACATCAGCAGGCATGCTAAAGTAGGCCAATGGGAGGTGTAGTGGTGTAAATGGCCTCAAAATCATTCATCTCTGTATGTGCGCGCGCGCACACACACACACATATACACATACACACACACACACACACACACACACACACACACACACACACACACACACACACACACACACACACACACACACACACACAAAATCATAGTTGCCAGGACCAGGATTAGAACTCCTACCTAACTAGTTTGCTACATTACAGTATTGCACAGTTATTGCGAGCAGCACAGAGCTTATAGAGCTGAGACTTGGCCAAAGGGTTATTTCAAGGTGACTGACATCAGCAGGCATGCTAAAGTAGGCCAATGGCAGGGTGTAGTGGTGCGAACTGCCTCAAAATCTTTTATCTCCACACACACACACAATCACAGTTGCCAAGACCAGAATTTGAACTCCTACCTAACTAGTTTGTTACACTACATTATTACACAGTTATCTCAAGCACCACAGAGCTTATATGTTAAAGAGGTATCCAAAGGTATCTTTGAAGGTGAGTGACATCAGCTGCAGTGTTGAAGGAGGGGTGAGGGAAGTATAGGAAGTGTGAATTACCACAAAATCAGGTGTTAACAAAGACACACATACTCTTACACACAAACATTATCATACTTGCCAGGACCAGGATTAGAACTCCTACTTAACTAGTTTGCTATACTATGGTATTACGCAGTTATCATAAGCACTACAGAGCTTATATGTAAAACAGCTGTCCAAAGGTATCTTTGAAGGCAAGTGGCATCAGCTGCAGTGCTAAAGGAGGGGAGACAGAAGTGTAGGAAGTGTCAATGATCACAAAATCAGGTATCAACATAAACACACACACATATTATTACAGTTGCCAGGACCGGGTTAGAACTCCTACCTAACTAGTTTGCTATACTACTGTATTACGCAGTTATTACGAGCACCAGGGAGCTTATAGGGCTGAAACTTGGCCAAAGGGTTATTTCAAGGTGACTGACATCAACAGGTGTGCTAAACCACAGAATGGCAGGTGTAGCTGTGTGAATGGCCTCAAAATCATACATCTCCACACACACACACACACACACACACACACACACACACACACACACACACACACACACACACACACACACACACTTTCCAGGACTACAATTTGAACTCCTACTTAACTAGTTTGCTACACTACAGTATTACTCAGTTATCAGAAGCGCCACAGAGGTTAGAGGGCTGTGACTTGGCCAATGGTTTATTTTAAGGTGACTGATATCAGCAGGAGTGCTAGCATGGGCAATGGAATGTGGAAAGTGCAGTGTGTGTGAATGGGCCATAAATCATTCCTCTGAAAACATACACACACACACACACACACACACACACACACACACACACACACACACACACACACACACACACACACACACACTCAGTCACACGCAACTTTACATTTGACAGGACTGTGTATACAAATGCTACATGAATACTGGTTTGTACTATTGTGTTACACAGTTATCACAAGCACCACAGACCCTATAGGGCTACCAAATGGAATGTGTACAGTGACTGACATTAACACATCATGGGATATCGGTCAATTGGATGTGTAGTGGGTGGGACAGGCCTCATAATGGAATTCTCTGTCACTGTCTGTCTTTCTCTTCCCCACATCTCTGTGTGTATATGTTTGACATATTATAGTGTGTTGGCCTTGGATATATGTGCGCATTCATATCCAATGTGTGTGTGAAGCATCAATGGTGTACAATTTGGTGTGTCCACAAACATGTGCGAATGACAGATCTGTATAGTCCACTGTGTTGTCAGACATGGGCTTCATTTCTCTGAGTGTAGCAGTATGCCCAGTATGACCTTGTATGTTGAGTGTGTGAATCCATTCCAGGTAGGGTTGTTCTCCAGTCCAGGGTTTGATGTTCTACATATACAGGTATCAACCTGTTTCTGCAGGATATCTGTAGATAGGTTGAAAATATGGAGTCACAATGGGTGACAGGGGGATACTGTAACTATTGCTGTCTGTGCTGCTTGTGTTACATGGTTGGTGTTAGCAGAGATATTCAGACATATGTACTGTTTTACACTGTGATGTATTATGTCATCAACCACTGACAGATATAGTTATTTGCTCACAATTATTTACTGGGAAATGCAAGATGAATGAAGCTGAGTCCAGTATTGTGGTCCACAGCCTACACATTCATGCACACTCCTGTCATTCTGGAAGGGGGAAGGGTAGCTACAGACACCTGCTGATGGGTTTGTGTAAATGGTCCAACACCTTGGTACTATGGTGTCTGAGGATCCCCTTCTTGTACATATATTGACTTAACAGAATGGCTATATCCTGCTGTGGTCATACCTCTCAGTTGTACAGATTCACCCAGATTACTCAGAGGCAGGGCTCATATATCTGGTCAGTTCCCCTTCACATTCTGGTTTACGAGCAGGTTTGTAGCCATCCATTACTGGGTTTGCAGGCAGGTGTAGTATGAGCACACATCAGAGTTTCAGACTTCACACACTCCATGATGGCCATGTGTCTACACCCCTCCCAACCTGTTATTCTATCCTCTTCCTAACATTATGTGAGCGATATCTAGTTGTATATAGTTGACCCTTCATCCCAGTGGTATTTATGGATTGGTCCACAGTTCATGAAGTGGGACATGGGGGGCATGCTACTGGGATTGTTCAACATGGCCTTGCATTTGTCTTCTGTTGACTGTGTTAGGTTGTTAGTTGTGATCTCATGAGATACCATACATTGGCACTACGGGTCAGGCACAAGCCTTTGACAGAGGACTGTAGGTCATTTGGTAGTGATGCAGGCCATCTGTAGATGGCCACTGCATTCTGTCACTCCTACAGTCCCAGGCTGCGAGCCCGTGGATTCCCCTGGGGTGACAGGGTAAGTGTGCAAGGTGTTAATGGAAATAGTTCCTGTCCATATTGATCCATTGTTCTGGATGCAGGCAGGGTGCTACTTACAGCTAAGGACACACTTGCATAGGACAGCTCTTCAGCATGCTGCATTCTGTGGGTATTCCCATACAGAAGTGGGGTCATACTGTACTCATTCCCAACAGCAAGGATAAGACCTGTGATAAACCTGTGGCTGATGGTGGGGTGAGCTGAGTGCATGTGTGATATGGAAGGTACTTGCAGCTGACTCACAGATCTACCTGGGATATTCCCCTTATGCTGCATTGTGCAGGGACATAGGCAGTCTCTCATTACTTCATAATTGTGCCTTTTGTGATCTGCCACTGATTGGCCAGACTACATCATTATTCCATACTACATGGACAACTAATATGCTGCTAACTGTCTGTACAATTCCAATGTTGTGTGCAGCTGACAGTTAAATTTTATGCACTCTGTCTAGGGTACTTCCACCTATGTACTGTATGTAAATATGGGCCCACATTCATGGCATGTCGTCTTTCAGATGGTTACAGATATTGACATCTGGACAGTGAATATGGACATCTGCTGACATGGGTATTGCAGAGAAGCATTGTTTGGCACTGCAGTTGTCGGAACATGGCCCTGTCAACCACAGTACTGCCCATAGGCCACCGAGAGACAATCTTCTATGACTACATGCTGACGACTTCCAGACAATATTGAACACACAACAACCTAACACACAGACCCCTGCATATTGTACACATGCAACAATCTATCCTGTAGATTGGGCCAGCTCAGGTAATCTGTGCTCCACTGATACGTCTCCTCACACTGACATGTTACTGCATTTCTACATAGGATTGGGGGGGGCACATCTGACAACTTTAAGCTGTGCTATGACTATACTGGTATGTCAGGTACTCTGTTGGCTTCCACATCATTTTGTATTCTGACCTATCATGCAGACTGGAGGCATATCCGTGGAGTACAGATCTTAGGTTTTATTGACCTACATTTCAGTTTCAGACTTGTTACCCTTCAGAAGTAACATACAACTGCCAGACCTGTTGCAGTCTGTCTGTGTAGGTCTGGAGGGGGGGGGGGCTATTGACCATTGCCATCAATTGGAAGCCTTAGTCCAGCCTTTCTTTATGGTCATCTACACCTGTCCTGCTGGCTGAGGCTGGTGGTGGGTATGTGAGCCTCACTGACATGCATGTGTGTATCCTATGGACACACATTTGGGCCACTACAGTTGGATTTGTCACATTGTCTAGTACTGCCTAGTGTGTTGACACCAGTATTTGTTATGGATTTCATGTTGCCTATATAGGTGTCCAGTATCTGCTGACATCCCATTCAGCCACCTGATTCCCTTGCATACTCACATCTGTACCATAGAACCAACTATCAGAACATACTATTCCATTCAGTAATTGATAGGAAGAGTGACTTACCTTGTGGCTGGGCCAGTACTGAGGATGGTGCTGGAGGGCTGACTATATCGGATGCACACAGTACACTCCCTATACATGGGAAAGCACAGGTAGTATCATGTTTGACATCCCTTTTACTGTATGTGCATGTCAGAGAGAGGTGTCATTCCCTGGGTCCCTACTGTGTCAGTGTATGTGCTATGCGTTGCCTCTTTGGCAAGGCATGAGCATAGTGGGCATGCCTCCTTCTGTCTACATGAGCAAGCTCAGGTGGTTCCTCCTCCAAGTCTCTCTGTGCCTGTGCTGGCCTTGGCAATAGAAGGGGGTTTGTGGCCTTCCCCCATGCTGTTCCTGCTGCAGCTGTTTCTGCAGGTTCATATTGTGTAGCATGGCACATACTATGAACATTTGTGTACATTTATCTGGAGAGTACTGCAAGGCTCCACTGGGTATGTACAGGTAGTGGAACTGTGACTTGAGCATCCCAAACACATGGTCTTTTATGATTCTGGTTTGTTGGGTGTGCCTCATTATGGAGTTCTTGTTCAGGTGTGTGTGCATTTCTGACGGGTGTCATCAGCCACGGCTCCAGTGCGTAGCCAGCACCCCCCACTAGGTGGCCATATGGGATGTCCCCACTGGCAAATGACTGGTACAGCTGCGTCATATGCCAGATGTGGGAGTTGTGATAGCTTCCAGGGCTGCCAGCACACACATTCAAGATAATGCCCTGGGCATTACAAATGACCTGGCAGCTTTCTGGAATTCATAAATTCTAATGCCCTGGATCAACTTATTCACACCCCCACCAGGGGCAACAATATCCTAGACCTAATCATTACCAACATGAGTGACCGGTGTTCCACACCTGAAGTCAACTCCTCATTGGCCAGATCCGACAATAAGCTAATCACCCTAGATATCCCCATTCTGCCCCCCCCCCCACCATTAAGGAAACCATGGTAAAAAATGTCTCCAAAGCCAACTTCATGCTTCTTAAGACGGAAGTGGTGAACTTCATGACACCCATGCCGATGGACAATACAGTTACGACTGCTGAATCCTACACAAATGCACTCTATAAGGACTTACATGAGTGCATGGATCGTGCTATCCCAAACAGAACCAAGACGTTATCCTCCAAAAAAGGAAGCCAATCTGGTGGTCCCCTGCCATAAACAAACTCTACAACAGAAGGAAGAAACTGTTGCAAAAGAGAGTAAAATCCCAGGAGTGGAGGAGCTCCCTGGTCAGCCGCAGTAAGAAGCTGAAATCCCTCATAAGATCCTCCACAGCTAGCTATGAAAACAAAATCACCACTAATTCTAAGGGCAACCACAAAACATTCTATAGCTATGTCAAGAATCTCAATGGCAACACCAAGATCTGCTCTGAGTTACAGCACAATGGCATGAAAGTTACAGAACCAACTGATATTGCCAACATCCTGGAAGATAGGTTCAGTACTAACTTTACCCCCCCCCCCTCACCCCCTAAAGAGCCTCTGTAATCCCATCTATGCAGGTAAAAGCTGCACTCTCTAAAACCAAAAACACAGCATCCATGGGACCGGACAACATCCCAGGCTGTGTTTTACATGAACGTTAGAATGAGCTGGTTCCCCACCTAAGCACCATGTTCAGTCATAGTCTCACATCAGGCTTTGTGCTCACTGAATGGCACACAGCAACAGTTATCCCACTCTACAAAGGGGGAGCCACCAATGATCCTGGGAACTATCGCCCTATTAGCCTGGTCTGCAAGGCCATGGAACGTATCATCATTTTGTTTGTGAAAAGCAGATCATGCCTTCTGAAACTGATCAACTTTTTTGAGGCAGTCACCAAAGCTGTAGACGAGGGTAAGGTGGTTCACACAGCCTATCTTGACCTCGCCAGTGCTTTCGACACCATCCCCCATTCTGGAATTATAGCTAAACTCACTAGACTAGGTATAAATTCCTATGTCACAAGATGGGTTGCCAACTGGCTCACTGACAGAACCCACACTGTAAAAGTTGCAGACTCCAAATCTGACTTCAAACCAGTGACAAGTGGAGTACCACAGGGTTCAGTCCTGGGACCTCTCCTGTTTGGTATCTACTTCTCTGAAGTACAGGCTAACACAAAAGGTCTCTGGCTAATGAAGTTCGAAGATGACTGCAAACTAGGAGCCATAGTAGAGTCCCCAAATGATGTGGACATCCTACAGAAGAGCCTCACTGAGACAGATGCCTGGTGTCAGAGGCATGGCCTCAAGCTCAATGCCAAAAAGTGCATTGTCATCCCCTTTGGTAAAAACTCTCTACCCATGAACTACCACATAAACGGCAGTCTACTTAATATGCCAAATGTGTGATAAGAGCCCTTGGGACCCAGGTGGACAGTAGTCTGTCATTTGATAATCACATCGCCACAGTAGTCAGGAAATCCTTCTATGTTGCCCACGTCATCACAAAAGGGTTCTCATCCAGGAAAAAAGAGGTCATTGTTCCCCTCTACTCGGCACTCATTAGACCCATTATAGAGTACAGTGCTCCTTTTGTAATGTACCTCACAAGACATCTGCAGCAGCTGGAAAATTCACAGAAGTACCTCACAAAGAGGATTACTGGCCTCAAGCAGATGCCCTACACTGACGGTCTCAAAAAACTCCAACTTTACTCTGTATCATATCGCCTACTCCGAGGATATCTCTGCATAACATATAAAGCTATGTTAAACCCAGAGTTGTTGGACATGCTACACCTAAAGAAATCCCAATCCCTCCGAGCTACATGCTCTAGGGACCTAAACCTTGTCACCACAATAAACGGGACATGCTGGAGGGATAGATTCCTGTCCCAGAGACTTCCTATACTCTGGAACAAGCTACCCATCTATGTCAAGCAAAGTTCATCATTAGCACTCTTCAAGAAAAATCTTGATGAGTGGATGGGAAATAGGAAATATGCCCCAGGGATCACTTCTCTGGCACTGCTCGACAGGGGCACAGGAAATTAATTTTCTTTGGTCGTGTAAGCCAGGGAACCTTGTTGGCTAGGCTTACTTAGGCCCTTGGGTCGATAGCCTAGTACCTACCTATGAATCTATGATAGTGGGAAGCTCTTACGGTTTATGTAGACCCTACCTTGCTTACCTGGTGGTGCTTTGATGTGTATGTAAGTGCAGTCTATAGCACCCGCTTCCTCAGGGTATTCTGCTATTTGGTGGAAGAGACACATACTGCTGGTCAATGCCTCACAGGTGATGGGGAAATATATATGCTCACCAGCATGTGCTGACATGGCATCCAGGAACTGGTGAGTACCCCGGATACTGATGCCTGTGAGATCCCCATGATATCCCCAGTTGCCCTTTGGAAGGTATCTGTGGCTAGTATTCTTAAGCCTACACATACCTTGGTATCCACTAGGATGGGTTTCCCCTCTGTTGGTTCTGTGTGTGAGGCAGGGCTGGCACAGCTCACCACCTTGCTGTAGAATTTCCCTGTCCACCCTAAAGTGCTCCACTATCTCCAGCTCATATAGGCCCTGTTAGGTTACCCTGGGTCTGAACACTCTTCTTCTCCTCACTATGGGATGGTCTTCAGCATTCACGTCCTCACCACCCTCAGTCTCTTGCACATACTGATGTATGAGAGCGACAGCAGCCCCTTTCATTTTGTTAGTTTTGTCAGGTAAAATTTCCCCATCTGTGTACACTGGTGGTGTAGAGTTTGTAGGAAAAACCAGAGTGAAAGGGGTTTGCATAGTTTATAGTACTGTGCTGGGCTGGGCTGCTGCCTGTGTAATTGGCTGATTCTGATACATTTTACCAACCAGCTATGTTAGTTCTCCTTGATTGCCTTCCTACTGCTGTTTTTCCTTCCCATTGCCTTCCTGTTTAAGCCCCAAGGTGCGCCGCACATACACCATGCTCACATGTGAACTGAGCCGCTATTTCCTATTTTTCTTTTTTTTTTTTTTGTTTAAAACTCAGTGTGTGGTGTGCACACCCATTTATGCAGGAAAACAGTGCTCTACAATGTGAGACAAACCCCCTTCCTTAGCTCTGCTTAGCTAAGAGCAAACACAGGCCACAGGGCTCTAATAAGTTTACACCAAGCATGACACATCCCCTACTAAAGTCATCCTTTTGTCCTGCCTACATGGCTTCCTATTCCTGCACCTGCATGATTAAGTGCAGGCTACCAGTAGGTAGAAATCTGTAATTTAGTATAGGTACCTTCATTTGGATACCCCAGTGTGCAGGTCCATAGTTAGAATTCCCAAGTATACCCTTTCCCCTTGGCACCAATGCTTCCTTTTAATGTTTACATTCTGCTTGCCATTGACTATAATGGCAGAATGCATATTTCTGTTAAATGGCAGTTTTTCCCATTTTTTTTTTTTTTTATTTTCGGCACTCCCGTGTTTGCCCGCCGCTGCCCTTAGCTTAAACGGCCGAGATCAACCAAAAAAAATAGAAGTTTTATTTTTATAAAAATTATGTGGCTTTTAATACCAATGGCCTTATATTTGGCCATTGGCTTGTCTGTTCTACATAATACATGCTTTTCACAAGCTGTCATGCCTCCGTTTTGTCAGATGCAAAAATGTATTCGGCTACTAGCCAAATACATTTTTGCACTGACAGTGTTCCTATACAGAATGCAAAATCACCTCATTTGCATGGTTTTCACCAGCAAATGAGGTGATTTGCATACTGAACGGAATTCTCTGCAGGAACAGTATAGAACCTCTAGTGCACGTGAAAATGGCCCTATCCTGGAACGCACAGCAGCCATATTGCATGCAGGAGCGGTTATACTGTTTCTGCATGGAATATGGCCATTTGTGAATCTGACCCACTAATCTATAAACTGTTCCAAGGCAAATTAACTTTAATTAAGTGATGTTTTTCAAATTTCAGTACCTCTCCAACCCCTAAGAAAGCAGCAGCCTATGCTGAATTACTCTCAGAAACCCTCTACAACCATATCAGTGGGTGCATAGAGGCTGTAATACCTACCAGAAGTAAGCCCAGAACTAGCTACAGAAACAAACCACCCTGGTAACATCCAAAATTAAACAGGACATACAACAAAAGAAAAATATGGAAGGGTAATTCCCATAAAGACAAAAACTCTCTTAAACTAAATAGAGGGCTAATTAGGTCAATCAAAGCCAACTTTGAGGTTAAGATAGCCTCCAAGGTGAAAGATAAATGTGCCTATGTCACAAGTGATAATTCAATAAAGGTATTTAAAAAAAAAAACATAAAAACTTCTTCAGCTACGTCAGAAATCTCAAGAGCAGCACATAACAGTGTCTAAACTGGTGGTTAATGGTGCCACATTCACTGAGCCTACTGATATAGCAAACCTGTTAGCAGACAAATTAATTTCCAACTTTACCCCCTTTCAACCCCAACCATCCCCCAAAATACCCTCAAACATAACCCCTCCAACTATAACTATGTACCGGCAGTGCTCACTAAAGCCAAGAATATGGCCTCATTTGGTCCAGATATCATGTCAGGATGCCTCCTGAACAGTCTAAAATACAACTTATCAGTACCCCTGGAGTCACTATTTAACTATAGTCATAAATCAGGCTTTGTGCCACATGAATGGAGGACTGCAATGATTATCCCCCTTCGTAAGGGAGGACCCTCAACAGATTCTGGAAATTACAGGCCCATTAATCTGACTAGTTTTATTTGCAAAGCCATGGAAAGAAATGTCATGGAAATTATCAACAAGGACACAAGAGACCTCCAGACACTGGATCCACCCCAGTTGGTCGTATGTCAAAGGAAGGTTATGTTTTCTGAAGCTGGTGGACTACTTTGAAAAATTCACTACGGCATTGGATGAGCAGAAAACAGTTCATCCTGCCTACCTAGATCTGGCTAAAGCATTTGATACAACTTTCCATTCTGATATTGTCAAGAAACTTACAGAACTAGGTATAAACCCCTTTATAACATGCTGAACAGCTCGCTGGCTCACTGATAGAACTCCTAGAATTAATGAAGCCACCTCCACAAAGAAGATGGTCACCACTGGGCTTCATGCTAGGCCCACTCCTCTTTGGCATCTACTTCTCAGATGTAAAAACCAATGTCAAATGCCTCAGGCTAACCGAGTTCACAGATGCCTGCAAACTGGAAGTAGTCAGTGAATCCATCAAAGATGAGAACACCTTTCAGTAAGGTCTAATATAGACAAAGACATGACATCCTTAAAAGCTGATTCAATAGTCAGGGATCTGGGATCTCACATAGATAGTAACCTAGCTTTTGACAAAAATGTGTCCAAAGTAGTAAACAATCCTTCTATATTACTCAACTTATAAGCAAAGGTCCAGAGAGGTCATCATACCAGTGCATTTGGCCCTCAATGTATCCATCATAGAGTATAATGCCCCCTTTAGTATGTACCTGAGCAGACACATGCAGCAACTGGAATGCCTACAAAGGTTCCTTAAAAAGAATAAAGACAGTAAATATGAGAAAGCCCTGTCTCTTTACTTAGTATCATAGAAACTTATGATAAGTGATCTTTGCCTGACATGTAATGCATTCCTGGACTCTGTTTTGATGATTCTTTTGCCCATTTGCAAAACAAACATCAAAACTACTTGATTAAAAGACCTACATATTTCTTGTGACATAAATAGGACATGTTGGAGGCAGATATGTTTCTCAATGAATTCTCATTCCTTGGAACAAGTTCCCCATCCATGCGAAGCAGAGTTCCTCCCTGTCCTTATTTAAGTGCAACTTAGAGCAATGGCTAGGTAATTGGGAAATTCACCCCTGGTCTAGCTCCTATGTCTCTAATGGACAGAGGCACTCAGTAAATTACGCCTTATATAAATCAGATTTGTGGTTCAAATTTGAGTTGTATAGCTAGGCTTTTAAGGGCCCTAGTAGTTGTTAGCCTAGTATACACTTTAACTGGTCAAACATTGAAGCTCGGAGATGTTTTTGAGAGACAGACTTACATGTGGTACATGTAGTGAAAACACATAAAATATGATCAAAGGGAAGCACTTAATCAATCCTTAAATTTAACATTACCTTTAGGAAAGCAGAATTAGGCACAGTAAAATTTTAGAATGATATCATTAACTGCCTATAAATAGAATGCCAAGCAATTTTCTTTTCAAACACTGTTTTTTAGTGTGATGCATACCTTTCAACCATACCGAATTCATCGGAATTTCCCAGTTTCGAGGCTAAAATATTTGGGGTGTCACAAATTCCCAAGTGGCCCCTTCAAAGCATGATTCTTTTTCTTTATGGGCATCATTGCTTGTGTAGAATTTCAGAGTCACAGTATCCTTTCTGTCTAAACTCTTCAGTTAAGACATCAAAAGCCTCATACATTTCACTGTCTTTAGTATGAAGTCAGGCGTTCCTAAAGAACTGATCCTTCATAGCATTAGTTTTAACCCTCTTGGGGTGCATACATTTTTCATGTAACTTGTTATTAACCTTGCATAATTTTTTATAAATTTTCATATTAAACAATTGCCACAGGCAGAGATAGAAACATAAAAAAAAATCTATAGAATCATTCGCAAAGTTAAGGGTAACCCTAAGAAAATCAGTTGTTGTATTTAAATAAGCAAGAAACTCATCTAACTGTTCAGTAGAGCCGACCCATATAAAAAACACATCACCAACAAAACGTCCACAATATAAAATAAAATGACAAAAAGAGTTGCAATCATTAAAAACACACTGCTTCTCCCATTGTGTTAGTACAAAATTAGCATAGCTGTTTGCACAGCTGGTGCCCATAGCTACATCAGCATTTTGAATATAATAATCACCTGAAAAATAAAATACATTATTAAATAAAACAGCATCTAATAAGGAACACATTAATTCTACCTTCTGTGTAGAATATGCAGAATACTCATTTAGAAAGCATCTAATATATTCAATCCCTACAATGTTTGGAATTACCGTAAAAAGAGAAACGATGTTCATAGTGACTAATAAAAAGCCACCATGGGAAGCATTATTAGACCACTCATCTAGTCTTTTCAGAAAGTGTTTGGTATCCTTCCAAACTATCTCTACAGTATTTACCAAGGTCGCAAAGGTAGTTTACTGAGGGTTTTATGTACTTTGGGGAGACCATACATAGTCGGGATAAGAGGATGTTCTACTCTACAGACATCGAATAGCTCTTTACTTATAGCATGTTCAATGAACAAGTCGTGAACAAAACTATCTACTCTAGAAATCAACTTATTAATATCAAACTTGGCACATTTAGTATATGGCAAGGAATCATTTAGCATTAATAGCATACCTGATATATAGTCCCTAGTGTCCATAATAACAATTCCTCCCCCTTTGTCTGCAGGATGTATGTATAGATCTTCTTGTGCAATTAAGCCACAAAGTGCTTTATATTGTACTTTATTCAAGTTAAATGATGCATGCAAATGTCTCTTGTAAAAGTAGTCATAAATATAATCCTCACATAGCTTGTTAAAACCTTCAAGTAGCGGGAGGTTCACTGGTATAAATTCACTAGGTTTTCTCAAAGAAAAAGGTGAAACAGTATGTCCTCCAAACATTAATTTCAAAGAAATATACCCCCCCCCCCAAAAATCAAGTAGCACATCAGCTAAGCTTGATTTCTGAGTAGGAACAAAAGAAAGTCCAAGATTCAAGACTTCACATTCTAAATCATTTAGTATAGCCGATCAAATATTAATGATCAAAACTTTTGTATTTTCTGCCGTACTGCTGGGTAAGCTCTAATTGCCCTGAAATTTGTTGCCTCTTTCAATCTTGTCTATTCCTGCTTTAGGAGTGACCTCTTACTTCCTGCTTTAACAATTCACTGGTTCGAGCAACTGCAGCTTTAAAAAAAGGCAGTACCATAGTACATTGTACCTTATTGGAGGCATCCATAACTCTAGTAGCAGTATTAAATGATTCAGGACTCAGAGTTCTCTGTGCTGAAATATCAGCACTAGCCCACCCATTAAGCTCAGGAGTGGAAGGGTCAAAATACCTCTCATCAGATCTCAAAGGCTGCAAGTTCTCTGTTAGCTGTATAAACCTAGTGGAGTCAGAGACTCACCTCTCATTATCATGCCACAAGGTGGTTGGTCTACTAGGAATGGCCATATCATTAGACTCATTCAAGTTGTTCTCCCTGTTCCACCCATTTTGAGTAACTCTTGGCCAGGAAAAATCCTACCCTCTTTAAAGTCTGACACATCTCTTTGCAGTTTATGCTTCTTGACTTCAGTTAAGCATTTCTCATAAGTTCAAACATTGGAGACCAGGTCATCCAATTTCTGTACATATTCAGGAGCATTAAACAATTCATTAGCATATTCCAAATCATGGACTATTTCAGTCTATAGAGTATCTTCAGTGGGTCTAAAGAATCTTACTAACAGCTTCATTATTTAGTATGAAGTTGGGCGTTCCTAAAGAACTGACCCTTCATAGCATTAGTTTTAAACCTTTTGGGGTGCATACTTTAGCATGTAACTTATTAACCTTGCATAATTTTTTATAAATGTTTATATTAAAAACATTGCCTTGGATTAAAAGTTGCTCCAAGGGGACTGCTTGTGTACAAAATGCCCACTTAGGGTAGTGGTAACCAGTGGATGGGAAAATAGAAATATAAACTGGGCCTGGCACTCGTGTACCTTATGGACAGGGGTAGCTTATAAATGCCTGGTCATCAATATCTTATTTGGATACAGAAAATGATTATTTTTTTCAGGAAAACTTGGCTAGGCTTAGAAAGGCACCCTGGGTCATTAGCCTAGTAACAACCTATAAATCTATGAATACATGCAATTAATAAAAATACTAAATGTTATCAAAATAAATATAAAAAAATTATTGATTTTGACATGAAACAATATAGCAATACTGCACATTACCATTTAGAAAATAAGGAATGATATGAAAAACATTAGTAATACAGTATCTGATGTTCAGGATTAAATATTTAGAGATGCTAATGCCTTTCTAGCCAGATACTTTGTGTACTTACAGGCTGAAGCTAAGATCCACTAAGAATGTGAGGAGTCCATTCCTGTATTCTATTACCTTCTTTGTATTAAGTTATGTAATTCTTAAAGATTCTTTAATTAATGTTTCTGATGTAGTCATGGAAAATCGTCTGTTAGTATCCTGTTCCTGTGAAATGCAATGGCACTTTCCTTCCTTGAACTCTTAGTTAGGTTACCATCTTGTCACAAATGTGTTAAAGCATTGACAATAGTACAATTTTATCTCCTCATGGTCATTTTATAATTCTAGGATAATTCTTATCAATGCTGTCAGATATTCTAATCTTTATACTGGCTGTTACTGGCCAGTCACACTTCCGAGATTTTGGCCCTAATAGTGTTGCCAAGAATCTGGGTTTGACTGGCAGACCCAAGTGCCAAAAGTATCAGTCTGAGAGATAGGAAAGAGTGACTAAAGCTGGTTTACCCATCTTGAAGAAGGGGAAAGAAAGTATCCACATTAGGAAAAGACTTCTGCGAGAGAATAAAGGAATGAACTGTCACAAGAAACATAGACTGGAGTTGCTGAATAAGTGTCAAAAGGCAGCAGTGTAACCCAAATGTAAGGCATCTGTAAAACACAACTAAGGCCACAATAGTGGTTTCACCTTATGACAGTGGCAAGAAAGGTACCTGGTCACTTCAAAACCTCGCTAACCCCTGCATGTATAAAAGTTGTGATTAGTCTGAGACTAGGCTGAGAAACATAATTTAAAATCCTGATGGGTTAATAAAATTGATATA